>NC_055959.1:37520862-37543362 GCF_018492685.1 Alosa sapidissima | reverse complement strand
TCGACGACCAATCGAAACTTCGTAACCTAGCAACAATAAACACTTGACAAAGTGCTCTGAAAATGAGGTTGAGGGCGCTTTCAGCGATTGGTGGACTCAGGGCCTAACTATGGTTATCTTTGGCACCGTGGGCATCGGCGGGTTTTACTCCAATAGAGTTATTTACTCCGATGGTCTGATTTACTCTGATGGTTTGATTTGCTCTATTGGTTTGATTTACTCCGATGGTCTGATTTGTTCTGTCTGAACTGGGTTCTGTCTCATGCCTCAGTCCTGCTGCTTGACCGTGTCCGTGTCCTGATCTGTGTTTTGTGTTGTGACTCAGTCCTGCTGCTTGACCGTGTTCGTGTCTGTGTTTTGTGTCGTGCCTTAGTCCTGCTGGTTATATAAGTATATATACTCTTTTGATCCCGTGAGGAAAATTTGGTCTCTGCATTTATCCCAATCCGTGAATTAGTGAGCTATTCCCACACACTAATCCCGGCGCAGTGAGCTGCCTGCAACAACAGCGGCGCTCGGGGAGCAGTGAGGGGTTAGGTGCCTTGCTCAAGGGCACTTCAGCCGTTCCTACTGGCCGGGGTTCGAACTGGCAACCCTCCGGTTACAAGTCCGAAGCCCTAACCAGTAGGCCACGACTGCCCCTGCTGGTTGACCATGTCCATGACCTGATCTGTGTTTTGTTGTGCCTCAGTCCTGCTGTTTGACCATGTCCGAGTCCTGATCTTTGTTTTGTGTCGTGCCTCAGTCCTGCTGGTTGACCATGTCCTAGTCCTGATCTGTGTTTTGTCTTGTGCCTCAGTCCTGCTGGTTGACCATGTCCTAGTCCTGATCTGTGTTTTGTCTTGTGCCTCAGTCCTGCTGGTTGACCATGTCCTAGTCCTGATCTGTGTTTTGTCTTGTGCCTCAGTCCTGCTGGTTGACCATGTCCGAGTCCTGATCTGTGTTTTGTGTCGTGCCTCAGGCCTGCTGGTTGACCATGTCCTAGTCCTGATCTGTGTTTTGTCTTGTGCCTCAGTCCTGCTGGTTGACCATGTCCTAGTCCTGATCTGTGTTTTGTCTTGTGCCTCAGTCCTGCTGGTTGACCATGTCCTAGTCCTTATTTGTGTTTTGTCTTGTGCCTCAGTCCTGCTGGTTGACCATGTCCTAGTCCTGATCTGTGTTTTGTGTGGTGCCTCAGTCCTGCTGGTTGACCATGTCCGAGTCCTGATCTGTGTTTTGTCTTGTGCCTCAGTCCTGCTGGTTGACCATGTCCGAGTCCTGATCTGTGTTTTGTGTGGTGCCTCAGTCCTGCTGGTTGACCATGTCCGAGTCCTTATCTGTGTTTTGTGTCGTGCCTCAGTCCTGCTGGTTGACCATGTCCGAGTCCTGATCTGTGTTTTGTGTGGTGCCTCAGTCCTGCTGGTTGACCATGTCCGAGTCCTGATCTGTGTTTTGTCTTGTGCCTCAGTCCTGCTGGTTGACCATGTCCGAGTCCTGATCTGTGTTTTGTGTGGTGCCTCAGTCCTGCTGGTTGACCATGTCCGAGTCCTGATCTGTGTTTTGTGTGGTGCCTCAGTCCTGCTGGTTGACCATGTCCGAGTCCTGATCTGTGTTTTGTGTGGTGCCTCAGTCCTGCTGGTTGACCATGTCCGAGTCCTGATCTGTGTTTTGTGTCGTGCCTCAGTCCTGCTGGTTGACCATGTCCTAGTCCTGATCTGTGTTTTGTGTGGTGCCTCAGTCCTGCTGGTTGACCATGTCCGAGTCCTGATCTGTGTTTTGTGTGGTGCCTCAGTCCTGCTGGTTGACCATGTCCTAGTCCTGATCTGTGTTTTGTGTGGTGCCTCAGTCCTGCTGGTTGACCATGTCCGAGTCCTGATCTGTGTTTTGTGTGGTGCCTCAGTCCTGCTGGTTGACCATGTCCTAGTCCTGATCTGTGTTTTGTGTGGTGCCTCAGTCCTGCTGGTTGACCATGTCCGAGTCCTGATCTGTGTTTTGTGTGGTGCCTCAGTCCTGCTGGTTGACCATGTCCGAGTCCTGATCTGTGTTTTGTGTGGTGCCTCAGTCCTGCTGGTTGACCATGTCCGAGTCCTGATCTGTGTTTTGTGTGGTGCCTCAGTCCTGCTGGTTGACCATGTCCGAGTCCTGATCTGTGTTTTGTGTCGTGCCTCAGTCCTCTCAGAGCTACAGCAGCCCCCTGCACAGCTCCTGCTCTCCGCTGCACTCCCTCCTGCAGCCTTCGTCCTCCGCCTCGCCCGACCTCCCAGCAATCTCCCCTGCCCAGCGGGGACGCGCCTTCACCTTTGACCCCTGCCTGATGGGCCCGGCCCTGGCGGAGGTGCGCAGGAGACACCGGCCCCTGCAGAGCGACTCTTCCCAGGAGGCCTTGCTGCTCAGTCCCGTGAGCAGTCCCTCCTCTGCCCGGCTGCAGTCCAGCTCTGGCGCTGCTTCACTGGGCAGCCAGCAGCAGGAAGGGCCCCTGAGCGAGGAGAACCGCACCGACCTGCACCATGGGGACCGGTCTCACCCGCACAAGGAGGCCCTGTCCAACCTGCACCAGGGGGACCACTCACCGAGTGAAGGTCAGATGGATTTTAAGCTGTCGCAGTGGGACGTACGTGTTCCATACTTGCCATGTGCATGGTGTTAGCCAAATATCACACACACACACACATGCACACACACACACACACTATCAGTAATGCGTGAAGATCAGCTCTGGATCTGTTCTAGAGAGCTGTCCATCATCAGACCTGTTTCTGTGGTTACAGATGACAGCCATGGAACAGATGAAGCGGGCAGTCCCACCGTTCTCCTGGACAAAAAGACCAAGAGGCGCTTTCTTGACCTGGGGTAAAAACAACAAGGGGTACCGTGTACCCTCTTACAAATACCAGTGATTCTGCTGACTTATAGTGGTAGCCTACTAATACCTAGATCAAAGGCCTCTGGCTAATATAGAGCCCTTTTTATATGTTCATACTAAGAGATGTTGATGTAATAGAAGTGTATTTTCATATGTTTTATAGATTTTATGTAAATGTATCTCCTTCGAACAGGGTAACGTTGAGACGGACGTACGGCAAGGTCAGGAAAGACCGGGCTAACAGAATGTAAGTGGCGAGTGGCTAACTTGATGTTTCTCAGTGGCATTGCACATGCAGTAGCCTACATGCAGTAAGTCTGCCCCCCCCCCCCCCCCCAGAGAGTCGACGGAGACGCGTCCATCACGCTCATCTGCCCCCTCCCTCGTGCCGTTCTCCTGGTTCAGCGAGAGGATGAGGAGCTCAGGGAAGTCCGGCACTCAGACCACCGCTAAGGCTGACTCATCGGTAGGCTCCGCAACAGCTGCTGGGATCTCCTGTAGCATAAAGGTGCTATGTGTAGACCAGTCTCCTGTACCATAAAGGTGCTATGTGTAGACCAGTCCCCTGTAGCATAAAGGTGCTATGTGTAGACCAGTCTCCTGTAGCATAAAGGTGCTATGTGTAGACCAGTCTCCTGTACCATAAAGGTGCTATGTGTAGACCAGTCTCCTGTAGCATAAAGGTGCTATGTGTAGACCAGTCTCCTGTAGCATAAAGGTGCTATGTGTAGACCAGTCTCCTGTAGCATAAAGGTGCTATGTGTAGACCAGTCTCCTGTAGCATAAAGGTGCTATGTGTAGACCAGTCTCCTGTAGCATAAAGGTGCTATGTGTAGACCAGTCTCCTGTAGCATAAAGGTGCTATGTGTAGACCAGTCTCCTGTAGCATAAAGGTGCTATGTGTAGACCAGTCCCCTGTACCATAAAGGTGCTATGTGTAGACCAGTCCCCTGTAGCATAAAGGTGCTATGTGTAGACCAGTCCCCTGTAGCATAAAGGTGCTATGTGTAGACCAGTCCCCTGTACCATAAAGGTGCTATGTGTAGACCAGTCCCCTGTACCATAAAGGTGTAGGTTTGAAGGTGTCTTGAACACACCATTATGGTCCTCCATCTTGCATTAGCTTATATTGTACTTAAATACAGCACCACACATGACAGTCTTCCATTGATTTGCATGACTACATTACCCAGAGGTCTTTGTTGAGTGACCATTTCATGTTGTTGGGTCTGCAGGTGTCCAAGCAACAGACTGGAGAACCTCAGCAGCCATCTCACCCCTATCAGAGCCTCTCGCAGTCAGCTGAGGAGGTGAGATCAGCGCACACACACACACACACACACACACACACACACACACAACGCACGCACACACACACACACACACACACACACACGTACACAAAACATGTACAAGTGTACACACACACACACATACACATTTTGCTTTGCTGGTCAAGTCATTGATCAAATTTGGTATTGCGCTGGGTGGTGTATAACTTATGATTTGTAGATGCAGTGTTTTTCACACACACACACACACACAGGGTTTTTCATGGCTAAATGAATCAATTCCTTTTCTTTTCTGTGATTGTCTCGATCTGACTGGAGCCTGACAGCTTGTTGTTTGACTGGAGACTGTGAAGCCAGCAGCCTCTCAGTCATTAAACATGCATTCTGTTGTGTCAACATAAAAGTGAAGTTCAAACACACACATATGCACGCACACGCACACACACACACACGCACACACACATACAGTCAGCTGCTGAGGTGAGAGCAGTACATATGCACACATACACACACACACACACACACACACACACACACACACACACATACACACACATTTATTCATACATGTTCAGTGCACACACACATGCACCTCACAGATTCACGCACACACACACACACACACACACACACACACAGTCAGCTGCTGAGGTGAGAGCAGTACATATGTACACACACACACACACACACACACACACACACACACACGCAGGTGGGACAGGTGGAAATGCCCAGGTCAGCAGGCACCAGTAACAACCCAAATATATCCCCAGCAGAACCACAGAAGCATAATCACATAATCCTGAAATCTGTGAGTGGGACAGTGGGTTGTGTTGTGTTGTGTTGTGTTGTGTTGTGTTGTGTTGTGTTGTGTTGTGCTGTGCTGTGCTGTGTTGTGCTGTACTGTACTGTGCTGTGCTGCGTTGCGTTGTGTTGTGCTGTACTGTATGTGCTGTGCTGTAAACACCCTCTGTGCCCCACCCCATGCCCTCTGGTGCATGCCAGACTACCCACATGGCTCTGAGTCTCCTTGCTAGCATGTCTTGACAAAGGCATTATGTGGGTGTTTTCAAGTGCAGTGTGTTTGTTTTCAAGTGCACTGAGTCCCATCCAGTACAGGATGCATGGACATACAGTATCAACATATATTTGCTAGTTCAAGTTCAAATTTTTTTATACAGCACATTATCATACACAATGGTCCTTCAGAGTGCTAGTCAGTGTGTTGTGCTTGCAGATCACGTGTGGTGAGAATAGATCTTTAATAGGCAGCCAGGGCTGTGTTGGATAAGAACATTGTATTGATTATTCATTAGGAACGCACATTTTCTGCCAGCATATACACTTTCTATACAAGATAGATATCAATCAATTTACGCTTGGTACACTGTGACTGAATGTGAAAGATCACACAGGCGAGACGAGAGCCATTTCCAGATTCTTCCAAGCCTTTGCCTTTGTCTTGATCCTCAGTCCTCATTCAGTGGGCTGACATTGGGCACCTAACAAGACAATAAATCCTGATCCAACCAGCACTAGGGTACGTGGTGCTTTGGCTTCTTATTGGTAGTAAGGGTACAGCAGAGGACATACAGCAGGTTGGGTAGCATGACATACAGTATATCATATTATAGCACTGGATTTGAGCTGGCCATCACCTGTGAGTATGGAGAAGTGTTTTGTTGTCCACTGACAAGTTGGATCACGTTATCCATCCATCCAGTTTTTTCTCGGTGTAAAAGAGCTCTGAACTTTTTAGAGTAGCCTAAGTTGAACAGATTTCTTCTTCACTTCTTCACTCAGCCTCTAGGACAAGAAGACGTGTGAATCGCACCATACAAGCAGGGCATTTAAGCTTTGTGTGTATGCATTCATGGTGCATGATAAACAATAAGTGTGTTTATTTGTGGGAGAGTTCCAACGGACTGAGTCAGCACCTGACCAAGTAGTCTTCCAAGAAAGGGGAAGATTTCTGAGAGCTCAGACAAGAAGAAAGTTGAATGGTTTTGAGGGGGTGAGAATATGAAAGTACAATGTGTTCAGGATTGAATAAAGGTGTATGAGAGTGCACTTGTGTATAGGAGTGTGTGCAATTGTGTATGTGAGTGTGCCGGAATGTATGCAATTGTGTATGAGAGTGTTTGTGTATAGGAGTGTGTGTAATACTGTATGAGTGTACACTAGTGTATAGGAGTGTGTGTAATACTGTATGAGTGTGCACTAGTGTATAGGAGTGTGTGTAATACTGTATGAGTGTGCACTAGTGTATAGGAGTGTGTGTAATACTGTATGAGTGTGCACTAGTGTATAGGAGTGTGTGTAATACTGTATGAGTGTACACTAGTGTATAGGAGTGTGTGTAATACTGTATGAGTGTGCACTAGTGTATAGGAGTGTGTGCAATTGTGTATGTGAGTGTGCAGGAATGTATGCAATTGTGTATGAGAGTGTTTGTGTATAGGAGCGTATGTAATACTGTATGAGTGTGCACTAGTGTATAGGAGTGTGTGTAATACTGTATGAGTGTACACTAGTGTATAGGAGTGTGTGTAATACTGTATGAGTGTACACTAGTGTATAGGAGTGTGTGTAATACTGTATGAGTGTACACTAGTGTATAGGAGTGTGTGTAATACTGTATGAGTGTGCACTAGTGTATAGGAGTGTGTGTAATACTGTATGTGAGTAAAGTTGTGTATAGGAGTGTGTGTAACTGTGTATGTGAGTGTAATCGTAGGAGTGTATGCAATTGTGTATGAGAGTGTAGTTGTGTATGTCAGTGTAGTTGTGTATGTCAGTGTAATTGTGTATAGGAGTGTATGCAATTGTGTATGAGAGTGTAGTTGTGTATAGGAGTGTGTGTAATTGTGTGTGAGAGTGTAGTTGTGTATAGGGGTGTATGTAGTATGTGAGTACTGTATGTAATTGTGTATGAGAATGTAGTTGTGTATAGGAGTGTATGTAGTATGTGATTACTGTATGTAATTATGTATGTGAGTGTAGTTGGTGTAGGGGTTTGTGTATGCGGTAGTAAATGGGACTGGTTGGTTTCTGTGTTTTTGAAATCAGGAGAAAGATACCGGCACTGGCAGTGGGACGGACGGAAGCCTGTTGCCATGGAGACGGACCAGGACCACACAACCCTCCGCAGACAAGCAGCTCCCTCCTCAGGAGAGTTGAGAGGTCCGGTCCTCCAGACGCTACAAAGATGGATCAGAATTCGGCTGTGGGCTCCCACACAGTCGCTTGTTCTGGCCTGGATGCGGCCCACATCTGCTATGGATCCATAGGCTGCCTGACCATGTTAATGGAGGCCCTCCATCTCACAGTGTTAGCAGCAATGCTAGGCTAACCCACATAATGTTGGCAGCTATGCTCAGCTAATCCTCATAATGTTAGCAGCTAAGCTAACCCTCATAATGCTACACACAGTATTGGCATGGGCATTGGGCAATGACTAGAATCCACAGACTATGGATGGGACAACTGGATAGTTGAATGAATAGTAGGCCATTGTAAGCAATTCTGCCCCAAATTATATTGCCCTCACAGGAGTTGGCTTTGGGTGGATTGGGATGTGCATGTTTAATAGATTGGACAGTTGGACAAAGAATAGATCACACAGGCCATGAGTGATGACTATACAAGAGCAGGCATTGGAGAATAGCCAGCCCTGACCCGATAGAATGCAGGGCCATGCACCCCAGGTCTGATCTGACCTAATGCAGGGCCACCCCAGGTCTGACCTGCTTGTATCTGAGGCTTAGCTGCTGGCTGGGGGGCCTCTATGCTACAGGGGAACTGACTTATGTCATCACATGTCTCCTTTGCCTTGTTCAAACACAAATTCTGGAACTGTATTTTCAATCAGTTTTCTTCTGTCATGTTGTTCTTTTCTTGCTCCTTTTAAAAGCCAACAAAGTATTTATTAAATGATTTACTGTGAGGGTTCATATCAGTCCTTGCATTTATTGTCCTGAGATATATAGATCCTTACTGATGTGCTCTACCAATGGTATTTCAGCTGCCTGACAGAGGGCCCACACACAGACACACACACACACATACACACACACACACGCACACAGAATTTCAGCTGCCTGACAGAGGGCCCACACATACACATTTCTCTGATCTGATGAAAAGTATGTTATGAGCGAATCCTTTCCGTTTTTTGGTGGCTCATTTTAAAACTACTGTAGTAGTTCACCCCCCTGTCCCATGATATGGGGCCTTGGTGAATCTCATTTTTGCTAATTGTGAAGCGTGAATATATTGGTACATGTTTAGTGAAATAAGTGTTGTTTTTTACAATCTTTATAAGTGTATAATATCAATATACTGTAAGTATAAATTATGAAAATCAATTTACACTTGGTACACATTCAGTCAGGGTTGACATTGAGCATCTACAAGACAATAAATCCTGATCCAATCAGCACTAGGGTCCATGGTGCTTTGGCTTCTTATTGGTAGTAAGGGTACAGCAGAGGACATACAGCAGGTTGGGTAGCATGACATACAGTATATAATATAATATAATATAATATAATATAATATAATATAATATAATATAATAGCACTAGATCTGAGCTGGGCATCACCTGTTACTACAGAGAAGAGTGGGTTGAACAGATTCTTCTGGGTGCATCCAGGCTAACTTCATCGATAAGCCCTTTGAGCAGGAAACTGGATGAATTGTAGCATACAAGTAGAGCATTTCAGATTTGTGTGCATGCATTCATGATGCGTTGATGAACAAGCGTGTTAATTTGTGGGAGAATTCCAAATTCCAACCTGAACGTGTGGTCGTCCAATTAAGGACAGCTCACCTTGAAAGGGGGAAGTTTTTGAGAGCTCGGAAACAGGTTGGAAACAGAATTGCAAAGCGCATACAGTATACAGTAAAACTGTGAAACGTACATATTCAGTGTCTTGTACTCACTTACTCCCCTAACTACAGCAATTTGTAACTTTACTGTAGTTTTCAAATGACTGTATAAGTACTGCCTTGAGCATTTCCAGGTGTCACCAAGTTCTGACCTTTTTTCCATGGGAAAACACTGAGAGCATAAACTGTCTTAATGAAAACATGACAAAGTCATTTGACTATCTTGTTCATAAACAATGGTGTCAAGACTTCTCATTTTGATGACACTGGCAGTTTCATTGACATAAATACTTGCTTTTGAGGAATGGACTATCCATTTTGACCAAGTGACGTGCTTTTGCAGGTTATCCAGGTTTTGCAGTTTGCACTAATTGTTTTGAGAAATGAGCTAACTGTGCAAATGTTAATAGTGATGTGAGAAAAGCACCAAAGCCACTGAGAAAAACTGTAATGTATTTTCGCCACCTACTGGCGAATGCATAGAACACAACAATGGTTTGTGGTTGTAGTTTTCAATGGCCGCCACCTGAACAAGGCAAATTATTATATATATATATATATATATATATATATATACATATATATGATACTGTATATCTGTAAGCTACATGTATATCTGAATTTGAAGACTCTTTATATATCTTCAGATTACAGTAATAGTCTTGATATATCTGAAGATGGTCTCCATATATCTGAAGATGTCCAGTAGATGTCACCCTAGAGCTGACCCCTCTGATCTACCATAAGCCTGTCCTAATCTTGTGCCAGCTCTGATCAATACAAACCCCATGCAACCATAAATACATTTCATTTGTAACACACTTTACATTTCCAAGAACCTGAAAGTGCTAGAACCATTATGAAGTTGAAGTTTTTAATAAGTCACTAATACTGGTGTCATCTTCAGACTATTTTTCATGGTATATATTCATATGAGGGACATACTTTATGACATACTCATTCCAACTAGCCTCTAGGTTTGGGGTTTAATCCAGCGTTCATGCAGCAGAGGGAGATAGAGGCTCTGGTTGATGAAGTAAGTAGACCACCACTAGAGGTACTATGAACCACATCACACACACACACACACACACACACACACACACACACACACACACGTATACATGCTTATTATCAGGGCATGGTACACTCTGTCCTGCTTGTTATATGCAACATTATACATGTGCCTTTTTAAGAGATGAAGAGAGAGAGAGGGAGAGAGATGATTCTAAAATGAAAATTGCTGCCACAAAATAATTTTTGCAAACTTCTAACCACAAAGCTTTTCCTTTCTAGCAAAACATCCGCATGGCAACTTAAAAGATACCTGTTCTCATAAGTTACATAACTTTTTTGTGTATTAAAGTGCAGACAGAACATTCCTCTGAGATGTGGTTGACATATGGACAAATGGTAAAATAATATCAACACAAACACTAGGTAATAACATTACGGTTATAAACTTGACCCTCTTAAATGTTTGAATGTCATCAATTATGATTTATTTATTGTAATGAAAATAAAGTACAAGAACAAAGTAGGCTACAATATCTGGTTGCCACAGGGGCAACTAGGGGTGTAAATTAGGTTGCCACTTGTCACAATTTGGTTGCCAACGGCAACCGTTAATGTCAAGCCCTGTGTCTGACCCCTGACTCCTAATATATAGGCTACACCGTACTTTTGATTAAGTATTTCTAAAAGCATTAAGATTATCATATACAGTCATTTACATCAGTGATTGTCCTTCAATAGGCTATCATGTTTTATTACAAGATATTTCAAATATGTGTTACTTTTGCATGTTTTTTTTTATCTAAATGCAAAAGGAACAACTAAATCACAAACTAAATCATCAAATTATATGAAGTGGCCAATATTTTCATAACCAAATAATAACGTGCAAGAAAATCTGTCAAATTACAACTCAAGATCGTTTGTTTAAGTGGTCCCTTTTCGTGCTAAACAAATCCTTAATTTGATCAAAGACAGCTCTTGCGGCCATCTCTGCAACTTCTCTTGGATTGCTAGCATCCTCAGCTGCTTCTGCTCCTAAAATCCCTCCTCCGACTGCACCAACTCCAATCATCAAACCTCCAACAACCCCTCCAGCTATACCCACAGCAGCCCCTGCCCCTACCAGAATCCCAGCCTCTCCTGCTGCTGCTCCTGCTGCTGCTGGTGCTCCTGCTACTCCTCCTCCTGCTACTCCTCCTCCTGCAGCTCCTCCTGCTACTCCTCCTGCTGCTGCTGCTCCTCCTGCTACTCCTGCTGCTGCTGCTGCTACTCCTGCTGCTGCTCCTGCTACTCCTCCTGCTGCTGCTACTCCTGCTGCTCCTCCTGCTACTCCTGCTGCTGCTGCTGCTGCTCCTGCTGCTGCTGCTCCTGCTGCTCCTCCTGCTACTCCTGCTGCTGCTACTCCTGCTGCTCCTCCTGCTACTCCTGCTGCTGCTGCTGCTCCTGCTGCTCCTCCTGCTACTCCTGTTGCTGCTGCTGCTCCTGCTGCTGCTGCTCCTGCTGCTCCTCCTGCTACTCCTGCTGCTGCTCCTGCTGCTGCTGCTCCTGCTGCTCCTCCTGCTACTCCTGCTGCTGCTCCTGCTACTCCTGCTGCTGCTGCTACTCCTGCTGCTGCTCCTGCTACTCCTGCTGCTGCTCCTCCTGCTGCTGCTGCTGCTCCTGCTGCTCCTCCTCCTCCTCCTGCTACTCCTACTGCTCCTGCTCCTGCTGCTCCTGCTGCTGCTACTCCTGCTGCTCCTGCTACTCCTGCTACTCCTCCTGCTGCTGCTCCTGCTGCTGCTACTCCTCCTCCTGCTGCTGCTCATGCTGCTCCTGCTGCTACTCCTGCTACTCCTCCTCCTGCTGCTCCTCCTGCTGCTCCTTCTGCTCCTGCTGGTCCTGCTGCTACTCCTGCTGCTTCCTGCTGCTGCTACTCCTGCTGCTGCTGCTCCTCCTGCTACTCCTCCTGCTCCTGCAGCTACTCCTGCTACTCCTCCTGCTGCTGCTCCTGCTGCTACTCCTCCTCCTCCTGCTACTCCTGCTCCTCCTCCTGCTACTCCTACTGCTCCTGCTCCTGCTGCTCCTGCTGCTGCTACTCCTGCTGCTCCTGCTACTCCTGCTACTCCTCCTGCTGCTGCTCCTGCTGCTGCTACTCCTCCTCCTGCTGCTGCTCATGCTGCTCCTGCTGCTACTCCTGCTACTCCTCCTCCTGCTGCTCCTCCTGCTGCTCCTTCTGCTCCTGCTGGTCCTGCTGCTACTCCTGCTGCTTCCTGCTGCTGCTACTCCTGCTGCTGCTGCTCCTCCTGCTACTCCTCCTGCTCCTGCAGCTACTCCTGCTACTCCTCCTCCTGCTACTCCTGCTGCTGCTGCTGCTGCCACTCCTGCTGCTCCTCCTGCTCCTTCTACAATTTTACTGCCCAAATCTAAATGTTTGGATATTAAAGAGATCCACTATTTTCTTCCAGCATGAAGTATTCCTAGACTTATCATCACTATAATCCCCAGCAGGGCACCCAATTTCTCCTACTGATGGACTTCTCTTCCTCCTGCTACTCCTGCTGCTCCTGCTGCTCCTGCTGCTCCTGCTACTCCTGCTGCTCCTACTGATGGACTTCTCTTCCTCCTGTGTTTCCTTTTCCACTGCCTGCCAGATCACATTGGTGGAGCAGCATCCGTTGTTCTCACTGACTATCTCCTCTATGGTGTTCTGCAGCTTCTCCACCTGATGCTTTTTCTCTACGAAACTCCCCCTCGCTAGGTCTGAAGCTCTTTTCCTTTTCTTTGCGGCTTCTGTCAAGGGTTTTCGCTGCTTCTTCGCCGGCTCTGCCATTATACACACGTTTGCACGTTTTGTTAGCCTGCCTGCTTCGGTCGGCGGGTCGGATACACTGAACTTGCAAGCGGGATATTCTTCCTACAGGCAGAGGGGGCGGGCGAGAGAGTCTTCATTCGCCCTGTAACGAGTCATTTAACCATATACCGACTTACGAAGATGAGTATTTAACACGAAAACGTTGCCTGGTGTCCCTTTAATGTGTCATGTGTCTGTAAAACATGATTTGGCCTTCGGTGTGGCCCAAGGGAGCAGTCTTGGTCCTCTGCTTTTTTCCGTTAGGAAACATCATAAGTCAGCATAATGTAAACTTCCACAGCTATGTAGACTATACCCAACTGTATATTTCTGTGGTCAACAAACCCAGATGGCCAGATGGGCAACATTTTTTTAAGTTTTTAAAGCTAAATGACAATATAAAACCAGATATTTTGGTTGGACCAAAATCAGAACGAGACACCGCTCTTAGTAATCTTGGGATCCTGGCACACCAAGTGAAAAAATAACAGGGGGCAGCTAGTGGATGGTGAGGTGATATATAAGTATAAGTACATATACTCTTTTGATCCCGTGAGGCAACCCCTTCGGTTACAAGCCTGAAGCCCTAACCAGTTGGCCATGGCTGGCCCTCTGCTCTTTGCAGTATGTGACAAAAAATGTTTTAGCTTAGAAATCACTTAGACCACCTTTAATTGTAATGTATGTGTTGTTGTATCTATCTCTTGAGAAATATTATTTTTACTTATTCTAAATAAGTATAAACTACTAAATTCTAAATATCTGATATTTTCTTTACTGATTTGCTTGTTGTTTTAATTGTTTTTAAAGTATTTTTGCATGGATTCTACTTTTTAAATATATGTATATTTTAAAATCTCACGTACCCCCTGGAGTGCCTTCACATACCCCCATTTGAGAACCACTGTTCTAAAAAATGTTTTTTTTTTTTTCAAGTTTATTTTTTGAGCTTTTCGCCTTTATTTGGACAGGACCAGAGAATGTCTAATAAGGGGAGAACTGCCACCCTCAGAAAACTTCGGGTTTCTGAACTGGTTGCAGTTCCATCTCTGGTTCCACATGAGGGTGCTCGTCCACAAGTGCAGAATGAATGGAGGTCTATGGAGCTGTACCCCTCAAAATCCACTTTTTTCGGGATATAATTTTTTCTCAAGTAATTTGAATATTGTATTTGAAAGGGGAGGCAAAGAAAATACACTTGGTTGAGTATTATATGTTTAAAGTCACTTAATTCTCCAGTCTGTTGTTGCCAGCCTCCTCTTCTATGCAGTAGTATGTTGGGGAGGAAGCACAAAGAAGAAGGATGCTGGGCGACTTGACAGGCTGGTAAGGAAAGCTGGCTCTGTAGTGGGAGCTGAACTGGAGTGCATTACTTCAATATCTGACAAAAGGACCCTGAACAAACTGATCAACATCTTGGACAATGAGTGTCACCCACTCCACAGCCCTATCGTTAAGCAGAAGAGCCTGATCAGCTGGAGACTTTGCTCACTGCCTTGCACAACTGACAGACTGAGAAAGTAATTTGTCCCCAGGGCCTTGGAACTGTTCAATGCATCACTTAAGGGAAGAGGAGAGATAGACTTCTCTGCATAGTCTGTTTGCCTCTTCACCCCCTCCATGTTTGGTACTGTCTGTCCACTAGCCACTTGTACCACTGTCTTTATGCCTCACTGTTTGCGTGCTATATTAGCACATATGCATAACCCCCCCTCCGTGCCACAGCCGAACTGTGGCCACACTTATACATTTTCTTAAATAGTTAAATATATAGATATATAGACTTTACTTCATTTCTGCATTGTTGCACTGTTGGACTTACTCATTTGCACTATCACCATGACCACTATCACCATTGCACTACCACCATGACACTCATTCATTCACACAGAGCAACTTACCATACCTTACTATGCACAGAGAATCACAGGCTCAGTCCCTGCCTCAGTCATTGCAAGCGCCTCTGATTGATTAATCACCACTATGTGGATACTGTTTTTAGAATTGATTTAGATTAAGTGTTAGTTAGTATAATTTGTATTTTTGTAATTTGTATTTTAGTATATTTTTATATATTGTATTTAAGTGTTAGTTAGTATAATTTGTATTTTAATATATTTAGCATATCTTTATCTTCTACTGTCCTTATTGCTTAGTTGTGTTTTTATATTATATACTTTAATTACTCTTTCTGCTGTTAAAGAATGTGTTTGTGTTGTCTGTATGCTGCTGAGACCTTGAATTTCCCCTGGGGATCAATAAAGTATCTATCTATCTATCTATCTATCTTCAAACGTGTTGATGACGTCATTAGCACAATGCTAGCGTGTTATGGGCAACAACGACCCAACCCAAATGCACATGCACACCAGAGTTGATCGGATACAAAAATACCCCATTGGAGGGGACAAAATCTATCCATACAATACAATTAAACAGTTGTTTCTAATTATCCAGATGATAGACTAAATTAGCTTGTATTTCATAAAACACCTGACGACACCTGACCGGATACACGACCATGATTGTCTGGCAACATCCCTGCTGACTCACTCAGCTCACTCTTGGATAAAAAAAAGAAGTTGCGTGAATTATTTCCACGCATGTTACCACACCCACAGATGTTTACACTAGCCTGTAGGCTAATTAAGTTTAGTTGAATTAGTCTATAGCATAGCCTAATATTGTGCAGCCAAAATCATGGAGGGACTGGCTTAGCAGACTCGTGCCACACACACACATACACACATGCAGATACTCCACCATCTGCTGGACGCCACTTATGGTCCCTGTATGTGGGCACCATGGCTGGTGGCTCTTTCAAAATAATAAAAATATACAACAACTTCAGAATTGACTTGTTTCCTTTAAGCCATTGTTAATTCTATTACTGGGACTGTAAGATTGTAAAAGGGTTTTTAAAGAATGACAAGTAGCCACACCTTTTGCACCATTTACTGTTTATTCCATAAAATCACATTAAACAAAACTGTGCTGGACAATCCTGCTAGTACATACTCAGTTGCCATGGATTCCCACTTGGGTTCCAACTAATAGTGATTCCCTAAACATGACTAAATTCACAAGCAATTTAATGTTCGCCTCTCACAAATCTCCACAGCTAATTCCACTCCTCCCTCGTTTTTCTGTCCAACCGTTTGTGACACATATAGTTTTCTATCAAAGTAGATCCACTTCTTTGTTATTTAATTGTCCAATGCTTTGTGACTCACAGAATCTTCTTAAAGCAGATCCACATTTCCCAAGAACATTCACACCAGAGCAAACAAAGTCTATTCTGCTTTATCAGAACTTTCTAGATTGTTCCTATGGCGACGCAGGTGGACTGGAGGGGAACGGAACTTGGGAACAGGCAGTGGGGGTCTCAGTGGGGGAGAAATACTGACGCTGGTTTGTGAGTGTGTGTATGTGTTTGTATGTATATATGTGTGTGTGTGTGTGTGTGTGTGTGTATGTATGTATGTGTTTGTGTTTGTGTTTATGTGTTTGTGTGCGTGTGTTTGTGTGTATATGTGTCTGTCTGAGTGTGTGTGTGTGTGTGTGCTTTGTGTGCTTTGAAAACCCCAGGTGCTCAAATGCCTGGTCCCTTCAGTAGTTATACTTCTCTTGGAATAAAGAAAAGTGTGTGAGTCGGTCAGTCCCAAAGTTCTACACCAAAAACAGCTCCAGGAACACTTGTGTGCTAGCTCAGGTGGTCCCAGGTGTGAGTGTGTGTGTGTGTGTGTGTGTGTGTTCAAAGAGAAACACATCTCCTGGACTGTTGGCGTGCGTCCTATTCATGTGAGGCCCAGTGGTGGACGAGCTCAGTGTGGTCCGTAGAGTTACACGCAGAAACACCATGGCTGCAGCTGGACAACCCGACATAGAGTCACCAGAACTCCAAATCCTAATCCTAATCCAGGTCTCCAGAAGATTGGTCCCAAACTCGGCCCAAATCTGAGATGTAGATGGCAAGTCCTGCAGCTGTCTGTCAGCCTGAGCCCCAGCACAGTAGGGGAGCCAGAGCCGCTGGGTCCAAACCCAAACCCACACATGCAGACTGACCTAACAGCATACCTCAGGTGATCTGCTGGTAATGTGTCACAAACTCAGCTTGGGACAAAAGGAGGAGGAGATGTTGCTTCAATCAAATTGACATTCATGTTGAAAGCATGGAGAGAGAGAGAGAGACAGCGAGAGAGACTGGTACTGATATGTGTGTATACACACACTTACAGAATGTGTCTTTTCACTGAGAGAAGAGAAACACTGTTGGTGAAGAGCAGAAACACCAGCCGAAACTTTAAAGAGATGCCACTTCCTTATGGCCAGCCAATGATCTCACACCGGGCCTGTGACCTCATCAGTCTGTCGGCCAATAGGAATTAAGTGGCTGGGTCCAGTTGGGAGAGAGTGAGAACGCTTGTGCAGGATGCGTACATGTTGAGATGTGGATGGTTATGATGAGAAGCTTCTCCTGGAAACTGTTTCCTGTTCACATCCACACCAGGTGTGCTGCACAGGTGGTGTGTCACCTCAGCATAGCAGCCTCTGTGTGTGGCGTCCATGAGCCAAGCATCAACTCTTCTCCAGATGGCATCCACACAAACCTCAGCTCACAAACTCTCTCTCTCTCTCTCTTTCTCTCTCTCTGTTTCTCTCTTTTAATACTTTTTACATCTAAAAACACCCTCTGCGTCCTCCAGAGAGGACTTCCACAGCTCCTCTGCGTCCTCCAGAGAGGACTTCCACAGCTCCTCAGTTGCCTTGATTTCCATTATTTCTACTTACAGTATATTAATATTATACACTTATAAAGACTGTACAAACAACACTTATTTGATTAAACATGTACGAACATAGTCACGTCTTTACAGACTGCGAAGAAGGAACAACTAAAAAAAAAATACAAAGGAAGTGTAGTATCGTAGCAACAAAAGGAAAAAAAAAACAGATCTCTTTGATGTCCATTTGAAGAGGATTCTTTCAGAGATGACCCCTCTGACCTTCTCATCATACTCTGAACACACATCACAACACGCAGAAATGAGATTAAAAACCTTCACCAAGGCCCCCATATCACAGGCCAGGGGGGAAGTAATACAGTAGTCTTAAAATCAATATCCAAAGAAAGGGAGCGGATTCTCTCACAAAATACTTTTCATCGGAGGAGAGGAACGCCTGGTGTGTGTGTGTGTGTGTGTGTGTTGAGAGATTTGACAGGGGTTCCAGAGAGAAGTAGAGAGGGAAGTGAAAGGGCTTCTGCTCTGTGCTCTCTGTTCCCGGCCAATGCCACAGAAGAAGAAGAGAGAGAGAGATCAGAATAAGTGGAACAGAACCCTTCTTCTGTTTTCTGTTTACGGACAGAACAGAGAGAGAGAGAAAGCAGAAGAGTGAAAGACAGAACTCCAAACGTCCATGTTGCTGGTTGACAGACTGAAGGCAGGGGGGTGAACAGAGAGGGGATGGGGGGGTGAAGAGGGAATGGAGACCTCTGTCCATCCAGCCGTGTCCAGTTCCACAGAGAGAAAGAAGGGTTAGTGTGGTGGGAAGGAGAAGTGGGCTCCTCCCTGCAGCAGTCTGACCTTAGGAGGCACTAGCCTTAGGCTCCTCCACCTGAGGTTCCTCAGATACCTAGCAAAACAGACACACACACACACACACACACACCTGGTGAGGCAGTCTGTTTGACACAAATGGCTCTTTTCCATTAAGGCCCGGGGCTGGCCCAAGGCTTTTCTTTTCCCCGGTCTTAAACACCGGTGCGTGGCCTCAGTGTTCTGTTTCCATAAGCAGCTGTAACATCAGGGACATTAGCTAACAACGCTAGAAACTTCTAAACAGTGCTTAGCAATGACACCGCGAGCATACGTCAAATTAATTACAAAGACATTTCAACAAGTCATAAAATTGTAAGAAGATGTATCTGCATATGCATACATACATCACACATAACATGCACTTACAGCAGAAATATTTACCATTTCTGATGTAAGTGCATGTTGTGTGTGATGTCTGTATGCTACTGAGACCTTTGAATTTCCCCTTAGGGATCAATAAAGTATCTATCTATCTATCAATCTATCTATCTATCCTTAATTCTTTCTCCTTAATTCTTTCTCCGGTCCGGCCTCAATCACGGAAAAAAGTTGGAGGCTTTACCCCAGATACGGGGGTTTACCCCAGACACCAGGGTTTTACCCCAGACACCGGGGTTTTGCCCCAGACATGGGGGTTTTACCCCATAGTGGGAAAGGGTCAAAAGAGAGAGAACATGTGCGCATGGGCTGTGTTTCTTACATGTTTTACAGAGAGCATGAAACACTCTTGCTGGCCCATGTCTGTGTCTGTGTGTGTGGTTGTGTGTGTGTGTTTATCTGATGACCTAAGGGTGTACAGTTAGCACCAGTAATTCATGGCATCTGCAGCGTAATACCTACCTTGTCTTGAAGCTGCTCCGCCTCTTCCTGGTGTGAAGCCTCCACCTCCTCCTCTGTGCTCTGCTGGGCCGTCTCCTTCTTCAAAAACTCAATCTCCCTGCATGCATTACAAACCCAGGTTAACACTGCACAGCATAGAATGGATTACACTGGTTTTAGCTTAAACTTCAGAAACACAACAGTATCACCCTGAGTGTGTGTTTTTCCCTAATTCTGTGATAATAAGTCTAATGTTGGTGTGTGTGTGTGTTTTTCCCTGATTTTATATGTTGATGTGTGTGTTTTTCCCTGATTCTGTGATAATAAGTCTAATGTTGGTGTGTGTGTGTGTTTTTCCCTGATTTTATATGTTGATGTGTGTGTTTTTCCCTGATTCTGTGATAATAAGTCTAATGTTGGTGTGTGTGTGTGTGTTTTCCCTGATTTTATATGTTGATGTGTGTGTTTTTCCCTGATTCTGTGATAATAAGTCTAATGTTGGTGTGTGTGTGTGTTTTTCCCTGATTTTATATGTTGATGTGTGTGTTTTTCCCTGATTCTGTGATAATAAGTCTAATGTTGGTGTGTGAGTTTTCCCTGATTCTATAATGTTGGTGAGTGTATTTTTTCCTAATTCTGTGATAATAAGTAAACTGTTGGTGTGTGTGTTTTTCCCTGATTCTGTGATAAGTCGTCTAATGTGTGTGTGTGTGTTGTGTGTGTGTGTGTGTGTGTCGTACTTCTGCTGGTACTCCTTGATGAGCCTCTTGGCCTTGCTGTACTTGCGCTCCAGGGCCTGGTACTGGGCCTGCGTCTCCTTCAGGTGCTCGTCCACGGCCTGGCACAGAGACTGGGCCTCCAGCCAGTAGCCCTCCAGCTTCTCCATGCGCTCACCGTTCTCCGACAGACGCCGCTCCAGCTGGGCCTTCTCCCCGCGCCATCGCTGCTTCTCCTGGTCCGCGTGAGCCAGCTGACACACACACACACACACACACACACACACACACACACACACACACACACACACATCAGATCATTAACATATAGCATACACACACATACTGACACATACTGTCATAGATATGCTATACACATGCACACACACACGCAGACACACACACACACACACACACACACACACACACACACACACACACACACACACACACAGTTAAATTTAGCGGTGATGGGTGGGCATGGGTGTGGATGTGTCCTACCTTTCTCTTGAGTTGTTGGATCTCAGCTTGTGTCACAGCATGCTTGATCTGAAGCTGAGAGAGAGAGAGGGGGAGAGAGAAAGAGAGAGAGAGGGGGAGAGAGAGAGAAAGAGATAGAGAGAGAGGGAGAGAGGGAGATAATTTGAAACAGAGAAAAGCAAACAGATCAATAGAGGGGAGGAGAAGAATGAGGTGAGAGAAAGAAAGAAAGAGAGAGAGAGAGAGATGAAACCAGAGAGAAAGAGAAACAGAGCGTGTCATTTCTTTTATTCCTCATTTAGATTCCGAGATGAGATCTTGAGCGAAAATTGCAATTTCAAGTTTCTCTCAAGAAATATATTTTATTCCTTTGGGCTGAATCCAAAAATTCATATGCCACACACACACACACACACACTCCTACCTCTTTGTACTTGTGAGCGAGCTTCTCTGGGTCCATCTCCATGGGCGAGAGCATGTCCTCATTCTCGGCCAGGTCAAACACCTCGATGGCGGCTGGATACATGGGGCTCACCTCCTCCTCTTCGTCCTCCTCCTCTTCATCAGTGCCATAATCACCAGCCTGGGGTGTGTGTGGTGTGTGTGTGTGTGTGTGTGTGTGTGTGTGTGTGTGTGTGTGTGTGAGGGGGAGATTGGGAGATGAAAAGATTTTTTTAACATTTTAATACAGTCTACAACTGAAAAACCATTCACTGAAGTACCAGTAGTATCAGAAGATCCTCTTCTGAATGATATTTGAATCATCACGTATTCTACACAGATAAACACAGCCATTCAGAGATGTCTAGAGGCCTCAAGATGTCTAGAGACCTCAAGCTGTAAGATGTGCTTCATTTGCAGCCAGTGTGGGATAAATAAATAGCGTGTGTGCGACAGAGGAAAAGTGATTTGGTGTTGCTTCAATTTGCAGTAAATTAGACCTGTAATGGCTTTCAACACTAGATGGTGCCATTTGACAATGCAAGAGCATTAGGTGTGTGTTGCCCGTCTGTATAATGGATTAGGCTCGGAGAAGAATTAGGTTTGGCTGGATTTACCGGGTGCAAGCAGGACACTCATATTTGGGACTTTGCCACAACCAGGCATTATGATTTTATAGGGTAGTTCAAGCTCAAAATGAAATCCAGTCACACACACTCACTAACACGCTCATTCGCAAGTACACACACACTTTAAAAACACACACCTTAAAACACAACACACACACGCACACACAGGGCCGGTGGAAGGCATGGGCATTCTGGGCAATTGCCCTGGGCGCCAAACTACCAGGGGCACCACAGCATGGCGAGCTATAGGCTACAACATTGAAAACACACTGATTGTCAAATAATGACATAGACAGTTTAAATGCGGGAGCAGCAAGTAATTCATTTTCAGTGATATCGTTAAATAACAGTCATGAATGAGACGTGCAAAGCATAGTGCTGCAGAATACAGAACAGTGCAGAGGTTGAAAAACGTTTCTCCCGCGTATGGGTGCTGATCTTCAGCCTGAATCGTCAGGTTGCTAGCAGTGGAACGTAGCAGAGGGATGACAGTGTAGCCTAATAAGGTCAAATCTGAATCTCACCATGTCACCGAATCAGGGGAGCAATGAGCTCGTATCACCCTCAATAACATAGTCCTATTGCGGGGTGATACGAGACAGTGACACTCGAAGTCCTAATGTCACGTTTAAATGCACACCTAACAGACGACATCATATTAAATAGGTAGTCCGATTTCTGTATAATAGCCTGTAATAATAATGATTATGTTACGTGAAAAGCCTAATTGCTTAATTGTAGGCTACCATTTTTTCTGTGAGGCCTGGTCGCAATTGTCCTGCAACATTTTTTTTTATTTTTCCTTGCGGTCCAGTAGCCTTGGAAAGTAGCAACGTTGAACTCCCCCACACTCAAACCAGCGCCGATCTGCACACTGCTGCCAGGGGCTTCTGCGAAGTTAGCACACAGTCGAAAGTGGCACACAGTCTATTAACATGGGGGC
>NC_055959.1:37513362-37518362 GCF_018492685.1 Alosa sapidissima | reverse complement strand
CAGAAATCCAATATTGTGCAGCCTTATCTAAGAGGTATTACATTTCCATTAAAGGTGCAAAATCCTCAAACCTGGTGAAAGGTTGTTGTTGATATCTGATCTCAACAGACAGACTAAATCCCCCCCCCCCCCCCCTCCCTGCAGTGCTACTGAAGCGACGCTGGAGCAAGGACACCTCCAGCAGCCTGCTTACCGACTGTGTGTGTGTGTGTGTGTGTGTGTGTGTGTGTGTGTGTGTGTGTGTGTCGTCGCCATCTCATTTCTCACCAGCCGGCATCTCCGCTGTCACCTGTGTGCTCACTTCAGAGTGGAGTTTTATTTGGAGGAAGAGCAGGCCTGCTCATTTCCATCTCTCTTCATCTCCTCTCGGACTATTTTTAACTCCCCCTGTCTCTGCCACTGAGCCTCACTGTCCAGCCCTGCTGCCGAGCGCCGAGCGCTCGTGTTATTTAACAGCTCTGATGGGTGGACAGGACCGACGGAACGGACTGACCGACCGAGGCACGGATGCTACTTTTCGCCCTGTCGCACCTTGTGAAGTCCAAGGATGCTTTTTCACTCAGACGCAGACAACAGAGGACGATGGATGTGCGTCCTGCTCACCGCAGATCATAAGTCTGGCTAATCTGCGGGGGATTCGGATCTGAAACTGGGACAACGGCTCACACAGAGGGCCTCGTCTGGGCTGAATGCAGGCCAGACCTGGGCCAGACCTGGGCTAGCGTTAGCCGCAGCGTGGGGAATAATTTGCCCTATTGTTCAGGGTAAAGGGGCCTTGGTTGCTAGGCGCTAGCAGAGTAGAATGGCTGCCCACACAGAGGCCATTCTAAACCAATGTACTGCTCATTCATTATTCACTATAGAAGTGTCCATATACATCTCCATTCATGCATTCATCCTTCAGTTTATAGAGGGTTAAATACAGT
Organism: Alosa sapidissima; assembly: GCF_018492685.1. Taxonomy (NCBI): domain Eukaryota; kingdom Metazoa; phylum Chordata; class Actinopteri; order Clupeiformes; family Clupeidae; genus Alosa; species Alosa sapidissima. The sequence continues at coordinate 37,517,436 of NC_055959.1, read as the reverse complement.
ATCTCTCTTCAACAGCCCAGCCATGCAATGCTCCTACCGTACACACTATGCATGTGTGTGTGTGTGTGTGTGTGCGTGTGTGTGTGTGTTTATAGAGAGTTAAATACATTATCTCTCTTCAACAGCACATCCATTCAATGCTCCTACCGTACCCACTATGCATGTGTGTGTGTGTGTGTGTGTGTGTGTGTGTGTGTGTGTGTGTGTGTGTGTGTGTGTGTTTATAAAGGGTTAAATACAGTATCTCTCTTCAACAGCCCATTCATTCAATGCTCCTATTGTACCCACTAAGTGTGAGGGTGTGTGTATGTGTGTGAGTGTGTGTCCATCCATTCAACGTTCCTACCGTACCCACTATGCATGTGTGTGTGTGTCTGTGTCTGTGTGTGTGTGTGTGTTTGTGTACAGTATGTGTACTGTACTCTGTGTGTGTCCATCCATTCATTCAACACTCCTACCGTATCCACTATGCATGTGTGTGTGTGTGTGTGTGTGTTTGTGTGTGTGTGTTTGTGTGTTTGTGTATGTGTGTGTGTGTCTGTGTGTGTGTGTGTGTGTGTGTGTTTGTGTGTGTGTGCTCTGTGTGTGTCCATCCACTCAACGCTCCTACCATACCCACTATGCATGAGTGTGTGTGTGTGTGTGTGTGTGTGTGTGTGTGTGTGTCCATCCTTTCAATGCTTCTATCATACCCACTAAGGTATCCTACAACCTACAACCACTTCTGTAACACTTCAATATACTACTACTACTGCTACTACTACTACTACTGCTACTATTACTACTACTACTACTGCTACTACTACTACTACTACTAATACTACTACTACTGATACTACTACTACTACTAATACTACTACTACTGATACTACTACTACTACTAATACTACTACTACTGCTACTACTACTACTACTAATACTACTACTACTGATACTACTACTACTACTACTACTACTACTACTACTGATACTACTACTACTACTACTACTGATACTACTACTACTACTACTACTGCTACTACTACTACTGTGTGTACCTTTCTCCAGCTCCACGGGGAACAGGTCGAGCCTCTCCACTCGTTTCTCCAGCTCGTACTCTGCAGACGCTGCCATGGGGTCCACATCCTCGTTCCGCCGGTCATAGTCCTCATTAGAGTACGTAGTGAACACCTGAGGAAGAGAGGGAGAGAGAGAGTGTTAGAGTATGTGTGGAGGAACGGAGGGAGAGAGAGAGAGAGAGAGAGAGAGAGAGAGAGAGAGAGAGAGGGAGAGAGAGAGTGTTAGAGTATGTGTGGAGGAACGGAGGGAGAGAGAGAGAGAGAGAGAGAGAGAGAGAGAGAGAGAGAGAATTAGAGTGTGTGTGGAGAGACGGAGAGAGAGAGTGTTAGAGTATGTGTGGAGGAACGGAGGGAGAGAGAGAGAGAGAGAGAGAGAGAGAGAGAGAGAGAGAGAGAGGGTGTGGAGGGACGGAGAGAGAATTCCATTTGAACAAGGACAACACAATAACCCATACAAATGGACATTATACAAGACCGCCAAATTAAAAAGAGAAACAAAGAAATAATCAATCTAATAAAAACCTGGAGGCTAACTAGATAACACCACACAGAGAGAAAGAGAGAGATAGATGGAGGGAGAGAGAAGAGAAGAAAGAGAGGGAGAGAGAGAGAGAAGTGAAAGAGGGGTGGAATGAGGATGAGAAAAAGAGAGAAAGATGTAGTAGAGGGAGGAGAAGATGCCAGAGGGAGGAGAAGATACAGATGAAAGAGAAGAGAGGAGAAAAGAGATATCAGCACAGCCATAGCTGTGACAAGTCAAACAGTAGTGTCTATACAAGAGTGCCTGAAGACACACACACACACACACACACACACACACACACACACACACACACACACACACACACACACAAACACACACACACACACTACCCAGAGTGCCTGAAGAGAGGTTTGAACAGCCAAATGAAACAGAACACATGTGTGTCTCAAAATCTGACGCGTGTGTGTGCCTGAGGTGGATCTCATCTCCATCATAGGTAGATCATCTTTAATGTTTGTTTGTTTAGTTGGTCCAGATCAGAGCACTTCTCTTATTTTATATATTTGTTTGTTTGTTTGTTTGTTTGTTTCCCTGGCATATTCTCTTAGTGTCCCTTCCTCTATGGTCTCCTCAGAAAGGGACACTGACAGATGAAGTATTGAGAAGCACATCTGGGTCCTAGTCTGATGAAGTATTGAGAAGCACATCTGGGTCCTGGTCTGATGAAGTATTGAGAAGCACATCTGGGTCCTGGTCTGATGAAGTATTGAGAAGCACATCTGGGTCCTGGTCTGATGAAGTATTGAGAAGCACATCTGGGTCCTGGTCTGATGAAGTATTGAGAAGCACATCTGGGTCCTGGTCTGATGAAGTATTGAGAAGCACATCTGCGTCCTGGTCTGATGAATTATAATAATAATAATACCTTCGACTTATATAGCGCCTTTCATGGTACCCAAGGTCGCTTTACAACACATGGATGGGGGGACCTCACTAGTAACCACCACCAATGTGTAGCACCCACCTGGGTGATGCACGGCAGCCATTATGCGCCAGAACGCTCACAACACACCAGCTTGAGGTGGAGAGTGAGGGAGTGAATGAGCCAATTACAGTGGGGGATGATTAGGGGGCCAGATTGAATGAGCCAGGTTGGGAATTTAGCCAGGACACCGGGGAACCCCCTACTCTTTACGATAAGTGCATTGGAATCTTTAATGACCACAGTGAGTCAGGACCTCGGTTTAACGTCTCATCCGAAGGACGGCATCTCCTACAGTGCAGTGCCCCCGTCACAGCACTGGGGCATTGGGATCGATCTTTTTTGGCCCGAGGGAAGAGTGCCACCTACTGGCCACCCACCAACACCACTTCCAGCAGCAACCTATGAAGCAGATGTGCAGTATTGAGAAGCACATCTGGGTCCTGGTCTGATGAAGTATTGACAAGCACATCTGGGTCCTGGTCTGTTAGTGTCAGATGAAGTATTGACAAGCACATCTGGGTCCTGGTCTGTTAGTGTCAGATGAAGTATTGACAAGCACATCTCTCTTGAGCACCTTACCATGCACACAGAACTACAGGCCCAGTCCTGGCCCTTTCACTGCAAGCGCCTCATGCTTGAAAATTGCTTTTTAAAATTTAATTGATATAGTATATTTAGTATTAAGTTTTGTTCTACTTTTGTTCTATCTTCTACTGTCTCTATTGTACAGTGGAGTTTTGTTATATGTATATACTTAGATTTACCCTTTCTGCCGTAAGTGCATGTTGTGTGTGATGTCTGTATGCTACTGAGACCTTGAATTTTCCCTTGGGGAAGTATCTATCTATCTATCTATCTATCTATCTATCTATCTATCTATCTATCTGCGTCCTGGCCTGTTAGTGTCAGATGAAGTATTGAGAAGCACATCTGCGTCCTGGTTTGTTAGTGTCAGATGGCAGGAGCAGATCAGGGCCAGATCTGGGCCAGACTCTAAGCAGGCTGCTACCTCTGCTCTGCAGGCTTGCTGTGCAGTTCCGCATTCCCAGCAGCCCTCTGGCGCCACCTGCCTCAGGGTCGCCCCCTGCTGTCTGTCTGAGAGCACGGCGGCTCATGTTACGCAAGAGCACGCCGCCTCCTGCAGACTGGCATGGTGGTGGGCACAGGGATGAGCACTGCCAGATTCACCAGAAAATACTGCAAAAAACCACTACAAGCACACACAATACAAACACACACACACACACACACACACACACACACACACACACACACACACACACACGTACAGTATGTATGTGCACAAACAAACACACACAGACACACACACACACACATTCACTCACTCACTCATACATATGCATACACCCCCACACAAAGATGCATGTAGATTTAAACACACCTACACACACCTGGCCTCAATATGACTTGTGTCCTCCATGACCCGTGCTAAGCTAAGTTAAGCTACGCTACGCTACGCTACGCTGCACTACGCTAAGCTGCCTCCTCTCGCTCTGTCTCTCCAGCACACATTAAACTGACTCTCT
>NC_055959.1:37498362-37505862 GCF_018492685.1 Alosa sapidissima | reverse complement strand
TGTAAGCCAGCTGGAAGACTTGGCTCATTTAACCATGTCCCGACCAGCATAGCTAAACTTTTGGACCAGTTTACTCTTGCTGAGGAAACAACATTAAAATCATCAAAAATCTCTAACATAGTGTTTATGTCTCTTTGACCATTCACAAGTACTGCAACATCGTCTGCATAAGCTGACAGTTTAAAAACACTTTCACACGCTGGAATTCTCACCCCCACCAGCTCTTTCCTCAACTTCATCAATAGGGGTTCAATTGCCAGGGTGTACAACATACCAGATAAGGCACAACCTTGTCTGACCCCCCTGTGGACTTTAAAAGGAGCACACAAGTCACCATTAACCTTTAAAATACTCTCAATGTCACAATACAGAACTCTAATCATATCAATAAACTCTGGGCAAAAACCAAAGGCTGCCAGAGCACTCCACAAATAATTGTGCTCTACACGATCAAAAGCTTTTTCTTGGTCAATGGATACTAAGCCGAATTTCAGGTTAAACAGCTTACCTACATCAAATATATCCCTGATCAATGAAATGTTATTTTGAATCAGCCTACCTGGCACACAGTAGGTCTGGTCAGGATGGACAACCTGCTCCACAACTTCACTCAATCTATTAGCCAACGCTTTAGAGAGCAATTTATATTCAGTACAGAGGATTGACACAGGTCTCCATGATCTTATGTCATTCAAATCCCCTTTTTTGGGGAGCAAAGTGAGTATTGCCCTCCGGCAGCTCAGTGGCAACCGCCTCCTGGCAAGACTGTCGCTGAGAACAGTCAGCACATCCTCACCCACTTCTGACCAAAAGGACTTATAAAAGTCCACCGGTAGACCATCCAACCCTGGTGCCTTTCCACACTCCATACTCTGGAGGGCTCTCTGCAGCTCCTCTAGGGTCAAAACCCTTCCAAGGACTGCATTCGCCTCTTCGGCCACCTGGGGTAGGTTCTCAAAGAAGGACTGGTCATCCACCTGAATATCCGAGCTCTCACTCTTATATAGGTCTTCGTAAAAACTGACTGCTCTCTGACGTATTTCAGCCAGATTGGACAACAGAACTCCATCCTCAGAAAGCAGTGAGTGAATGAACCTCCTCTGTCCATTCTTTTTTTCCAAATTAAAAAAGAATTTAGAAGGAGCGTCCATCAATTCCACACTCTGAAAGCGGGACCTGACCAGAGCTCCCTGTGCCTTTATGCCTAGCAGGTCAGCCAATGATTTCTGCTTCGCTTTAACGTTTGCTGTGTAAGTCTGGTTGCCAGTTTGTTCAGCTAAATGCTGGAGTTCAATTATTTCCTTTTCAAGTTTCATCATTGAACGAGTTATGTCCCTTGTGACACTGAAAGTATAATCCTGACACAGTTGTCTTATTTGTGATTTACCAAAGTCCCACCACTGTTGCAACGAGCTAAAAGATGGCTTTGTGTTCTTAAAATCCTGCCAAAACAGTCTAAATACCTCTCTAAAATGGCCATCCGATGACAAGTTATTATTAAAATGCCAATAAGCACTTTTAGACTTTACAGAACTCAAAGAAAGAGAACAAAAAACCAAACTGTGGTCTGAAAAACCAACTGGGATGATCACACATTTCCTAAACAAACTCAGCTGATGCTTAAAACCATAAAACCTGTCCAGTCTAGCCAATGACAAAAGGTTATTGTAGGAGTGAACCCATGTGTATTGCTTCTGAGTACTGTGAAAGTTCCTCCAGACATCAACAAGCTCATTTGCATTCATCAGTTCTATGAGTCTTCTGCGTGAGGGCATGTGTGGCTCTACATGATTCCTATCCATTGCATTTTCAGTACAATTAAAATCACCTCCCAGGAGTAAAAAATCCTCAGATTCACAATTGCGTAGAGCATCATTTAGCATATTCAAGAAAAGCATTCTATCAATTGGTGTAGTGGGTGCATAAACACACAAAAAAACAAAGAAATTGTTTTCAAATTGGGCTCTGACTTTTAGGAGTCTACCCTTGACTAATTCCTCAGTCTGGTAGGAAATGGGAGTAAAGGTCCGAGAAAACAGAATGGCAACCCCACCACTATTGGAAGTGTTGTGACTTAAAATAGACAGGCCATCAAACTCACTTGCCCAGTCAGCAGCAATTGAGGCGTCAGAATGAGTTTCTTGAGCAAGAAGCACATCAAATCTATTCTTCTTAATTGTTTCAAACAACAAGGCTCTCTTGCTTCTTTCCCTGGCCCCATTTAAATTTAAAGAAGCAATTCTGATTTCACCCATGATAAAAAGAAAAAAATATAAGAGTTGTGTACACGCCATCATCATAATACATGTGAAAAATAGACTAACATCAGACATCGCTATTTAACAAAACGTTAATCTTGGTCATTATCTTTTTGAGACGGAAGCACTCTGGATTTGTAAAGCAGCCCTCACCCAAAAAAGATTTAGTTTTCGTGGTGAACTGCTCCACATCAGGGAAGTAGTCGTCAATCCGAACATTTCTCATATGTTTTGTTTTTGTCAAGAAGGATTTTATGTCTTCCACACTATAATCGCAACTAGCAAACCCACTATGACGTAAGCTACAGGTAACGCTACAGTCAGAGAAATCACTTTCGTATTCGTTATCTGTGCCGCTAAGATCTGTTAAATTATCGCTCTTTTTAGTCCTTTTAGATCTCTTTCTTTTGGGGGGCATTTTAAAAACATTTTCCTCCGTCTCAATGAGGGATTCATCTAGAGACGCAAGAACTTGGTCATAATTGACAGCAGAAGCACTGCTCTGCGAGTTCTGTGTGGACTGACTCTCAGATTCTGCGTTCACTGCGTCATCTGTGGGAGAACTTTGTTCTCGGCCTACTGGCTTATCAATCGGGGTTACCCCGTTAACCTCTTCCCGCAAAAGGGAAGCATGATCTGCCCCCACTGACTCGGCTGAGGCAGACGAAGGCCCACTGGATACAGCGGGTGCTGCAACCGCAGCAGTAGACGCACCCATTTCGGTAGACTGCTCATCTACCACAATTTCATTAGGCATAGGCCTACTGGTGTTTTCGTGATTTATTTGCACATCACTCGAATTCCCCTTTGCCTTAGGACACGCACGAACAAGGTGCCCTGATTGCCCACAACCAAAGCACTTCATGACACTTGTTGAAGCATAGATAACATAACTGAAGTTATCCACCTTCACGTTTAGAGTTAGGTCCAAATCATCTTTGTTATCTTTTAAAATCATAAATACGGATCGCCTGAACGACACTACGTGTTTCAGAAGTGGGGATTTGCTTCCAATTGGAATCTTTTTAATTGCGGAAACCAATTTACCATACCGTGATAAAATTTCAGCCAAAACCTCATCTTTAATAAATGGGGGAACATTTGACAAAGTCACTTTCTTTGATGGAGTGGAGAGAGGAAGGACGACAGTAAAAATGCCGTCAACCACTAAACCCCTTTCAACCAGCTCATTAGCCAACTCAACCGTGCCCAAAAACAGCACAATCGCATTGTTCATGCGGGCCGCTGACAGAATATTGTCATGCCCTACAACTTCTCCTGCTGCTAAACTACAAACCTCTACACTGGCATTCGATGCTATTTTAACAGCATGACGCCGCGTAAGTTTTTCAAAACTCTCCATACCTGGGGCGGCTGCAACCAAACACTGGAAGCAGACGTCCAGGTAAAACAAGTAACAACAAAACCCCACGCCAGTGATACTTATACTAACCCAAACAGAACCAACCCTTAACACTATAAAGAAGAAAAATAATAATAATAATAATAATAATAATAAGGAGATAGAAAAGATAGCAAAAAGATAGAAAAACGCTGTTCCTGGCACAGCGGCCAACAGTCACACTCACTCAAACGCTCGGCTCCGCCCACTCACTCCGACATGCGCACAAAGAGAGAGAGAGAGAGAGGAGGAAGAGAGAGAGAGAGAGAGAGAGAGAGGAGGAAGAGAGAGAGAGAGAGAGAGAGAGAGGAGGAAGAGAGAGAGAGGAGAGAAACAGAGAGGAGGAAGAGAGAGAGAGAGAGAGAGAGAGAGAGAGAGAGAGAGAGAGAGAGGAGGAAGAGAGACAGAGAGAGAAACAGAGAGGAGGAAGAGAGAGAGAGAGAGAGAGAGGGCGAGAGAGAGAGAGAGAAAGAGAGAAGGGAGAAAAAGACATCAGATGCACCAGACATGATACTTCCCCAGGCTCACTGACACCCCTGCACCAGTCTACATCTTAATATTACACATCCGCACATGCTATCTATCTCTCTCTCTCTCACACACACACACACACACACACACACACACACACACACACACACACACACACAGATGCATGCACCCACACACACATAGACACACACACACACACACACACACACACACACAGTAGACACTAACAGTGGAGGGATATTGGGATCACTGGAGGGATGATGTGTTGTGTCTTGGAGAGAGGCACGTGAGTCATCGCCAGAAATAACATTCTCTGCGGCGGTCGTGATTTTCTGCCTCTGTAAAGACATCACACACATGACAAACACACACACGCACGCATTCCCTCTCTCTCTCTCTCTCTCTCTCTCTCTTTCTCACACACACACACGCACGCACGCACGCACGCACGCACGCACGCACGCTCACAGACACACTAGAGTCTGATTCCCTACCTGCATGAGAATTCCTTCCTCAAATGACAGCTAGCTGACTAGGGCCTGATGTCTGGTGGTTCAAAACAAAAGCGATGGCCGACTTCAGAGATATCTTAACCAAACCTAACCAAACCAAACATAAATACCCAATCAAATTCTACTCTCCTTCCTGACAAACAAACATGTTTTGATAAACAAATAAACCCAATCAACTGTGTACACTACTCTCCTTCCTGAAAAACAAAGATGTTTTTACAAATGGCTAAAGAAAGAGCAACTCAGTAATTACATACACACAACACACACACACACACACAGATTGTGTACCGCTCCTCTCTGCCTTCCTGCTCACAGACACACACACACACACATCCTTCCCTCTGCTCTCCTCCACACCCCAGACACAGGAAGGTCACGGGGAGGTCAACCCATTTCTTCCTGGGTACCCATCTTTGTTGTTTTTCCCCCCATAAATTCAACTAATTAAAACTCGGACTTATTAAAACTGCTTCACTCTGCATTACAGGTGTGTAATGCACAGAACAGGTTGCCAGATCTAATGACATAAGCGAAGCAGCGCTGTGTATCTGAGCCCCTGTGCAGAGCTACCTGTGCTGGCATCCACACGGAGCTGTGTTGCCATGGCAACGTCTTCCTTGGGGGCCAGAGCTGAGCTTGGCGGGCGCAGGGATTCCGCTTGGTGCTCAACAGAGCTGGAGCTTGGCACTACTCACTGCTGATCTACACAAGGATATGACAACAGCAAGGACAGGCAGGGCTGTGCGTGTGTGTGCGTGTGTGTGTGAGAGAGAGAGAGAGAGATTTAGGATTGTGTGTATAAAAATGTGTAGTTGTGTTTGTGTTTGTGTTTGTGTTTGTGTGTGTATGTGTGTGTCTCTGCAGAGTCTAATCTTGGCAGCTTCACTAGTGATCTGCCAAAGGAAGGAGAGCAGCAAGGACAGGCAGGACTGTGTGTGTGTGTGTGTGTGTGTGTGTGTGTGTGTGTGTGTCTGTGTTTGAATGTGTGTGTGTGTGTGTGTGTGTGTGTGTGTGTGTGTGTGTGTGTGTGTGTGTGTGTGTGTGTGTTTGTGTGTGTGTGTGTGTGTGTGTCTGTGTTTGAATGTGTGTGTGTGTGTGTGTGTGTGTGTGTGTGAGTGTGTGTGTGTGTGTGTGTGTGTGTGTGTGTGTGTGTGTGTGTGTGTGTGTGTGTATGTGTGTGTGTTTGTGTGTGTGTGTGTGTGTGTGTCTGTGTTTGAATGTGTGTGTGTGTGTGTGTGTGAGTGTGCGTGCGCGCGTGTGCGTGTGTGTATGAGTGTGTGTTTGTACTTATGTCTGTATCTAACAATTAGATACTGGCTGTATCACTGGTGATCCACTGAAGGATAGCGTATTAGGACAGCAATGACAGGACTGTGTGTGAGTTGTGCTTCTGTTGTTGTTGTGCGTTGTGCTTGTACATCACATAAAAGCAAAGATGGGACTGTGTGTGAGTTGTGCTTCTGTTGTTGTTGTGCATTGTGCTTGTATACATGAAACATAAAAAGTCTCACTGTTACCGCCCTGCACCGAAGCTCTCAGCTTGGACATCAGCTGCTGCCGGAGGCCCACTGTACTGCTGACCTACTACTACCAGCATCTGACCACAGAGATCACAAGACTACAAGACTGCACAAGACTACAAGACTGCAAGACTACAAAACTACAAGACTACAAGACTGCACGATTACAAGACTACAAGACTACAAGACTACAAAACTACAAGACTACAAGATTGCACGACTACAAGACTACAAGACTGCACGACTACAAGACTACAAGACTACAAGACTGCAAGACTACAAGACTGCACAAGACTACAAGGATACAAGGATACAAGGAAGTTTATTGTCACATGCATATAGTTACTGGAAGTAAAAAAAATGCTGTGAAATTATGTCTGGTGTCAGCCTATTTGTGCATTCATGGGGGGGGGGGGTAAGAAAGGCTAGGCAATCAAGGACATGGGTAGATAGATGGAGGAGAAATCAAAAATAATAAATAAAAAGTTCTATGGAGATGTGCAAAAAGTTGGAGAAAGTCAGATGTGTGTGTGTGTGTGTGTGTGTGTGTGTGTGTGTGTGTGTGTGTGTTTTGACGTGTGATTAAATAAGAAAATAAATAAAAGGTCTGTAGCATAGGGAGAAGGATGTAAAAGTGCTAAAAGTCATGTAGGTGTGTGTGTGTGTGTGTGGGGGGGGGTCATGAGTGCTGAGGAGTGAATGAGTGCAAAGTCAGTCTAGTGTGAGTTCAGAGTTGGGAAATGTTTGAGAGTGCTGAGGAGTGAATGTGTGCAAAGTCAGTATAGTGTGAGTTCAGAGTTGGGATGGCCTGGGGATAAAAACTTCTCCTGAGTCTCTCAGTTCTGGCTTTGTGACTACATAGGCGTCTTCTTGATTTCAGCGGTAGGAATAATCCATTGTTAGGATGAGAAGAGTCCTTCAGAATCTTTTGGGCTCTGAGGAGTACTCTTCTGGAATAGATTAAGACAAGACAAGACTGCAAGACTGCTACCGGAACTCTGAGGGAGATCTAGCCTTAACAACAACAACAACAACAACAACGACAATGACCCAAAGCATAACATGTTCAAGCAATAAGCCCCGAGAGGCTGTAAGTTCCTAGCCTGGGTTTTCCCTTACGTGCACGATTTTATTCACGCGGCTAGGCAGCCTGGATTCTATGGACTTCGTTTTCACCTCAACGAAGGAACCAATCACAGAACGGAGGGGGGGACAGCAAGACGATGACGACACACCGAAGCGGTTATGAGCTACCTACAGACGCATTTGATAGACATTCGTAGCGCCCAATAAACGGCTCTGGGCATTCGTAA
>NC_055959.1:37475862-37478362 GCF_018492685.1 Alosa sapidissima | reverse complement strand
TGGGGTATCTAAAGAGCAATACTGAGGTATCTAAAGAGCAGTGCTGGGGTATCTAAAGAGAAGTAATGTACTGGGGTATCTAAAGAGCAGTACTGGGGTATCTAAAGAGGAGTACTGGGGTAACTAAAGAGGAGTACTGGGGTATCTAAAGAGCAGTGCTGGGGTATCCAGAGCAGTACTGGGGTATCTAAAGAGCAGTGCTGGGGTATCTAAAGAGGAGTACTGGGGTAACTAAAGAGCAGTGCTGGGGTATCTAAAGAGTAATACTGGGGTATCCAGAGCAGTGCTGGGGTATCTAAAGAACAGTACTGTACTGGGGTATCTAAAGAGCAGTGCTGGGGTATCTAAAGAGCAGTGCTGGGGTATCCAGAGCAGTGCTGGGGTATCTAAGAGTAGTACTGGGGTATCTAAAGAGCAGTGCTGGGGTATCTAAAGAGCAATACTGGGGTATCCAGAGCAGTGCTGGGGTATCTAAAGAACAGTACTGTACTGGGGTATCTAAAGAGCAGTGCTGGGGTATCTAAGAGCAGTGCTGGGGTATCTGCAGATTACCCAGGCAGAATGAATAGATGGATCATATGTGAAGAGAGATGGGACAGTACAGAAAACAGCAGTCGATGGTTCAAAGACTGATTCAGTCACTTGGGCAGTACTTTAGATATACAGCTAAGCTGGAGGTACTGTATATCTCATTGATTTCATGTCATGTTTCTGACAGATAACTGTGATTAATAGACGGACTTACGAAACCTTCGAGGACAGTGTGATCATTAATGTGGTTGGACGAGGTACAACACACACACACACACACACACACACACACACACACACACACACACACCACACACACACACACACACACATACACACACACACACACACACACACACACACACACACACAGACCCAGGCCATGACAACAGGAACAAAATAGTTTTATTCTTACAGATAGTCCTAGTTGCTGTATACTGTAGTGCAATTCCTACAGTGTTTGCTAATAAAGAGGTTCTACATTCATGAAAAAAGTGGGTTTACTTCATAAATAAATAACTGATATTTACCTCAATGCCCTTGATCAAAATTCAGAATAAAAAATAATGAATATTCCTTGAATGACCATGATGTTCTTGAATGATCATGATGTTGTGGAATGACCATGATGTTCTTGAATGACCATAATGTTCTGGAATGACCATGATGTTCTGGAATGACCATGAAGCTCTGGAATGACTATGATGTTCTTAAATGACCATGCTGTTCTGGTATGACCATGATGTGCTTAAATGACCATGCTGTTCTGGTATGACCATGATGTGCTTAAATGACCATGCTGTTCTGGTATGACCATGATGTTCTTGAATGACCATAATGTTCTGGAATGACCATGATGTTCTGGAATGACCATGAAGCTCTGGAATGACTATGATGTTCTTAAATGACCATGCTGTTCTGGTATGACCATGATGTTCTTGAATGCCCCAGCGCTGTCTGTGTCTGTGTCCTCTCGCAGCGAAGCTGATGCCATTCCAGGCCGAATTCTTCATCCCACGCAGGGAAATTGAGAAGGTGCTGCCCCCTAGTGTTCAGTATGATATACTGCAGGACGTGCAGAAGATGTGGGGTGCGGATGACCTGGGGTTTGTCAACATCACGTCTGCGCTGGACCGCGGTGGGCGGGTGCCTCTGCCCCTTCCTGGATATTTTGAGGGGTAGGAGGCAACATCTGTCATAATGACTAATCAACCACACACACTTTCTTTCTGATGCACACACACACTTTCTTTCTGATGCACACACACACACGTTCTTTTTCTTCTGTTTACACCAGGTGTCACACCTAAAGACAGACTGAATGAGACACAATCAAATATAAATATATACATATACATTCTGTAAATACTTTTGTACGTTTGTGTGTGCGTTTGCGCCTGCGTATGTGTGTGCGTGTGTGTGTGTGCGCGTGCGTGTGCGTGTGTGCGTGTGCGTGTGCGTGTGCGTGTGTGCATGTGCTTGTGCGTGTGTGTGTGCGTGTGTGTGTGTGTGTGTGTGTGTGCGTGTGTGTGCGTGCGTGTGTGTGTGTGTGCGTGTGTGTGTGCGTGTCCCAGTGTGTATGTGAAGCTGGGCTCTGAGGCCTACTTCTCTAAGTGTCTGCAGGGAGTGCTGACCCCCCAGCACACGCGGGAGTGTGAAGCCGTACGGCTGTCCGGTCGCCAGTATGTGAAGGTGTCCACAGACTGCAGCGGCAGCTGCTTAGTGGCCAGCAACTGCGTGGAGTGGTGTCGCACCAGCCTGGTGAGTCCACGAGAGACAGAGAGGGGGGGACGAGGCCGTCCATACACTACACTATAACACTATACTATAACACCATACTATAGCTGGGCTTATAGACCAGAGAGAGAGAGGGACAAGGCCGCCCATACACTACACTATAACACTATACTATAACACCATACTATAGCTGGGCTTATAGACCAGAGAGAGAGAGAGGGACAAGGCCGCC
>NC_055959.1:37433362-37470862 GCF_018492685.1 Alosa sapidissima | reverse complement strand
TAGGCTTCAGTATTTTTTGGTGATGCTGTCAATTGAGCATTGTATAGTTTAAATGTAGCCTATTGAATAATTTGAAATGATACTTTGAATTCAAGCAGAAACTCTTCTTTAATAATTGCTTGTATAGCCTACTTGAATATGGAGATCATGTGCTCCATGCCTACCTCTGATCAGTCAGAGTGAGGCCTATACATCACTTTCAGTGCTCCATGACAGTTGAAAATATACATATTCAATAATGCAAAGATTCTGTATTTAATTAGGTGTGCCCGACCAATTTGAGGGCCGCTTGGGGCAAATATGCCGGGGTCGATTTTTGGTCCCAGTCCGCCCCTGATGTCAATACATATATTCCATCTTACAAATCAAATACAAAACAGCATTTCTTCACTGCATTATCATTACTATTATTTTTTGTAGGAAATGAAGCCATGGGAATTGACCAAGTGAAGACGTATGGCTTGCTGTGGTTTCTAATAGAGCAGCTGTCCTATTCTGAATTATGATGTGTTATGTTTGCTCGGTCTGATTGTGTTTATTTAATTCTGCTGTGAGTGAAACATGCATTTTCACATGTTTAGTACTTTAACGTGTTTACTACTGCACATGTTTAGTACTGTAACGTGTTTGCTACTGCACATGTTTAGTACTTTAACGTGTTTATACTGCACAAGTTTAGTATTGTAACGTGTTTATACTGCACATGTTTAGTACTGTAACGTGTTTGCTACTGCACATGTTTAGTACTGTAACGTGTTTGCTACTGCACATGTTTAGTACTTTAACATGTTTATACTGCACAAGTTTAGTATTGTAACGTGTTTATACTGCACATGTTTAGTACTGTAACGTGTTTGCTACTGCACATGTTTAGTACTGTAACGTGTTTGCTACTGCACATGTTTAGTACTTTAACATGTTTATACTGCACAAGTTTAGTATTGTAACGTGTTTATACTGCACATGTTTAGTACTGTAACATGTTTGCTACTGCACATGTTTAGTACTGTAATGTGTTTGCTACTGCACATGTTTAGTACTGTAACGTGTTTGCTACTGCACATGTTTAGTACTGTAACGTGTTTGCTACTGCACATGTTTAGTACTGTAACATGTTTATACTGCACATGGAGCCACATACTGGGCTTCACAACAGCCACCATTCTACTGCACGCGTGCATGATGACATGGAGGAACCACCAGTGCTGTATTTGTAATAAAGATTCTTATACAACAATTGGGTTCTATGGAACTATTTATTTGTTTCTGATTGGCCGAGAGACGTTCCATGAGTTGGAATATCCCTGGACATTTCAACTCAGACTTTGCACAGCTAATAATAAATCATGTAATAAAGATTCACATCCAATCTATTGAGTCTGAATGTCCTTATAGCTGAAATCACACACACTTACAGTACACATGCAGCACCATGACTAGCAGCAGACAGTTGGATATGTACTGTAAGTACTGTAGCACATGGAGAGGGCTGATGACGGCAGGATCGAGTGATGGGACCAGCAAATAAACCCAGGGTCTGTGGTTGGTTTGAGAGATTCCATTTAATGTATTTCATGCTTCACTGAAATGAAAAAACATGGTTTAAATAACATGCGCATGAATATTTAGTTTGTCAGTAGTTATGTATGTTTGTCATCATTTGTTTGTATGTGCAAAGTACAGTCAATTGGGTGCAACTGTAACAGTAGGTTCACTTTTACTGTACGGTTTACTGATGTATTCACATATGTATTTGGTAAACTCCTTGGGCAGCCGTGGCCTACTGGTTAGGGCTTCAGACTTGTAACTGGAGGGTTGCCGGTTAGTCTGAAGCCCTAACCAGTAGGCCACGGCTGCCCAAGGAGTTTACCAAATAAATACATACTGTATGTGAATACATCAGTAAACCGTACAGTAAAAGTGAATCTACTGTTACAGTTGCACCCAATTGACTGTACTTTGCACATACAAACAAATGACTACACTAAACGGCTGAAGTGCCCTTGAGCAAGGCACCTAACCCCTCACTGCTGCCCGAGCGCCGCTGTAGCAGGCAGCTCACTGCGTCGGGATTAGTGTGTGCTTCCCCTCACTGTGTGTTTCACTAATTCACGGATTGGGATAAATGTAGCAGAGACCTTTAGCAGATAAATGTAGCAGAGACCAAATTTCCCTCACGGGATCAAAAGAGTATATATACTTTACTTATACTCCTGTATGTGAGAGAGCTGGGGTAAAGCAAAGTGTGCTGAGTGAGTCATAGAGGCTGCTGGTTTGAGAAGCTTGGACACAAACTGCAAGAGCAGCACTTGCCACCACACACACACACACACACACACCAGTGTTTTAAAGCAGAAGGAAGTTGGGATGTTTGACGCCAACTCCCAGACTGTCAGAGCCTCAGCCAAGCTACACCTGCACAGGAAGTCCAGCACGCGCAGCTTCCTGTAGGATTCCAAATATCTCAGCCACTCAGTTTCGATTTTACAAGCTTCAATTATCCCTGGGCGTTTCCATTAAAACATGACAAACATGCAGGGCTACGTGCGTACCATGCTAGTGCTAGCACTGCTGGCCACCACTGCGCTGTCGCTAAAGGGAGAGACTGGTGAGTACTAGCTTCTTTACACTGATTCATGTAAAACACCAGAGATAGTGGATCTGGAAGCTGGGTGTAGGACTGGTGGAGTGTGTTGTTGTAACCTTGTCTGTCTGTGGAGATTGAATTACAGGTGCTCTCTTATTGTATATGGAAAATTGCTCTTTAAACAAGAAATTATAGCACTTGAAATGTTTGAATATGCTTTCAGTATATATACGTTGTAATAGTACTGTAAATGTTTTAATATGCTCTCAGTATTTTTATGTCGTCAGCATAATTGCTTATGTTGTCAGCATAATTGCTTATGTTGTCAGCATAATTGCTTATGTTGTCAGCATAATTGCTTATGTTGTCAGCATAATTGCTTATGTTGTCAGCATAATTGCTTATGTTGTCAGCATAATTGCTTATGTTGTCAGCATAATTGTTTATGTTGTCAGCATAATTGCTTATGTTGTCAGCATAATTGCTTATGTCGTCAGCATAATTGCTTATGTTGTCAGCATAATTGCTTATGTTGTCAGCATAATTGTTGCTATAGATTTTGTCTCCTTTTTACTTTTTTGTTTTCTAGGTCAAGATTCCAAGGTCTGTCAATATGATCTGTGTCACATGTAAATATATACAAATGTGCTTATATATTGTATACATATATATATTGTGTGTGTGTGAACATTTCCTGTTCTTCCACTTAGCACCTCTGGCACCGTTCTTCCCCTCATTGGCCGGTAAGACTACCAACCATATGTCACAGCACAATAACACAGCGTGTCATTAGCAAGACCAACTGGCACACATACAGTATCACAGCAAACTCATTGTCCAGATGCCCCACCATGCACATCATGGCACACTAACACACTCTCTCATTGGCCAGATCCCCCACCATGCACATCATGGCACATTAACACACTCTCTCATTGGCCAGATGCCCCACCATGCACATCATGGCACACTAACACACTCTCTCATTGGCCAGATCCCCCACCATGCACATCATGGCACATTAACACACTCTCTCATTGGCCAGATCCCCCACCATGCACATCATGGCACACTAACACACTCTCTCCTCCTCTCCTCTCCTCTCCCCTCTCCTCTCCCTTCTCTCCTCCTCTCCTCCTCCCCTCAACCTTCTGTTGTATGCTACATAGGTGTATTTAAATTGGAATTCAAGTATTATTATTAAATAAACAACATTTTAAATTGGAATTCAAGTCTTCCTCTCCCTCACACCATGCTATACCAGCCCTGCACTTTGGGTTCTTCTTCTGGATTTGTTTCCTGATTTCAATGTGTTGAAATGTTCACGCAGGACAGTTCTACAGAGATGGAGGAAGAAACCAATCTCATGTCTGAGGACGGGCTTGTACCGGTACCAGCGACGTCACACGTAGTGGTAAAATACCATAAATGAACTTGGAAACTGCATCTAGTTTGCAGACTACACGTTTTACATTCACGTTTCACACGTCCAGCACCTAGGATTAACTTGAGAATTATATATGTGTGTGTGTGTGTATGTGTGTGCGTGTGTGCGTGCAGTGTGTGTGTGTGTGTGTGTGTGTGTGTGTGTGTGTGTGTGTGTGTGTCTTTTTTTAACTTTCACAGAAGAAACACAACCCTAAGGACTGAGGAATGCCCCCTATCTCTGAAAGAGAAAAAGAAGACTATGTTTTGCTGATATATCTATTGTTAATAATATTATAATTAATAAAGTTATAGAGCCTCTGTAATAGTGAAGAAGTAGGTCTTTATCTGCAGTGAGGATTTGTGATGTCTTTAGAGTTGTTATGACAATGATAAATAAATCATAAATAAATACACTGAAAGATACGGACTCTTCTGTTATTCATTGAGTCTCTGTAGTGGACATGCATAGACTTCAGTTCTTAAAGAGAACTTTTTCACACCAGCATTGTGGGAAATTAGCTTATGTGGGGTCCACCCCAGAGTTAGATAAGAGGAGAGCCATCTCTTCTCTGTGTGTGCAGTAACCCTGTCTGACAGGGGTCATCCCTATGTTGCCCAGGTCCTAAGTTCCCTGGGTCCTATGTTCCCCAGGTCCTATGTTCTCCGGGTCCCACAGTATGTTCCCCGGGTCCTATGTTCCCCAGGTCCTATGTTCTGTCCTATGTTCCCCAGGTCCTATGTTCTCCGGGTCCCACAGTATGTTCCCCGGGTCCTATGTTCCCCAGGTCCTATGTTCTCCGGGTCCTATGTTCCCCGGGTCCTATGTTCCCCAGGTCCTATGTTCCCCAGGTCCTATGTTCCCCGCTCGGGGTTAGGGTTATGGTTAGGGTTTTAAAAAAGGGTCCTATATTCCTCGGTCCCATACAAAGCGGGGAACATAGGACCCGGAGAACATAGGACCCGGTGTGCGGTGATCTTTCACACTTTTGATGGCTTGATACTCATCACCAGCACCTGGGACTCAAGAAGCACAAGGACTTTAGTCTTAAACACTCAAAGAAACACACCCAGACTGGCAGTCTGACTTGACTATGATGGAGGCTTAGCGTGTAATCATCACACCAGTCATCATGCAGTTTTGTACAAATAGGATACCAAACGGTGTGAGAGAAACTGCTTTTGACAAAGAACCACTGGCACACTGAAGAGCTAAGGAAGGAAGGAAAGGGAAGAAAATGTCTCTTAATGTTTTTATTGAAGTGGTAGCAGCTAAAAAGACGACTGCCTTTGACACCTGAGCACCTACAGGCTACTTGCCCCCCTCAAGAGACAGTCCCAAAAGAAGACAATCTGTCTCACTGTTAGTGTTTTTACTGAAGTGGCAGAAGCTAAAGACTACTAATGTGAGATGTCTGTAATATCTGTGCTCATCATGTTTCTATGAAGGTCATTAGCTGTAGGCCTACTGTGGTCATCTGGCTAGCATTCCTGAGTTTTGCCTCCTGCCATCAGGGAGGAGGTATACTTTTCTATAGCGGACCAAGTCTAACAGATACCTAAGATCATTTGTCCCATGAGCTGTTGGGTTTCTTAACAAGTTATAGGTCAACTTGCCTTCGTTTATCATTGTTTATGTTTACATTCGATCTGGAACATATTACAATCTTCCTCAAGTGTATGTGATTTTTCAATTTGAATATGTACTGTATGTATTATATCCTTATTTATTATCGTATATTTTATGTTGACTGAGTGTATTTGTGCCGGCTAGTTGCTGTGAACCAAACTGCCCCTAGGGGACATTAGAGACTATCCAATCCAATCCAGTTCCTGAGATCAAAAGCTAGTGCATTTACAACACACTGGTGACATTCTGACATGAACATTTGAGTTTCAGGTTTGACTTAATAATGCATTTGATAATTACTGTATGTTTAGGAATTTCCTTTGATAATCTTCAAATCATGTAAATATATAACCTCACACTTATATCTGCAAACCTCTGTTTTTTTTTTGCATGTTTTGTGACTTTACAAACACACCCAGTCTCTAACGTTACATCCACAAAAGCTGACAAGGACACTAAAGAAGTAGATCTGGTGACAGTGTGGTTTTGTGTCAGTTTGAGGTCAGAAACGGGTGTCTCTGTTTCTCAGCCATAACCCAGGTCTGCTTATGTAAGACAAATAATTACCCACCTAGTCTGATGGTAACAAAAGAGTCTAGTGTCTTTCAGTGCATTGCTGATTTATTCGGAGAAGATATGTGTATAAGCAGCCACAAGAACTACGGGAGAATTAATGATATGAGATGCCAAACAAAGAAATAGCCATAAAATTACATTGCTTTCAAAAAGTAAAGAAAAAAAAACAATACAGTGTATTGTGAATAGTGAGATACATAGACTTAATATCATATTATTACATTGATTTCATAGTTAAGTTAAACATGCTAAAAAAACATGCTAAACACAAATTCCTATTCCCTGTCCTCTCGCAGGTCTTGAGGCTTTTTTCTTTCTTTTTCCACCGTGACTCTTTCCTGCAATAGTTCAAAATCACAAAACAATTAAACAACACGTGAAAGTCAACAACCCCATAATGATTATGTAATCAACGTGAAGACAGTGGAAGTAATGAGGAAATGAACACTTCTGAGAGCTGCAATGACTTGTGGGTAATGATGTGTTTTCTTCATGACTCACTTTGAGTGCAGGGGGGGGCAGGCATTCCCTGTACACCTGGAGAACCCTGCAAAACAACCCACCACTGTTAAAAGTGTTAAAACACACACACACACACACACACACACACACACACACACACACACAATACACACACACACACACACATTATGCACACACACACGTGTGTGTGTGTCACCTGGGGCCTCGTACGCACCATAGCCCCAGGAGGGCCACGAGGTCCCATTCGTCCTGGAGGCCCTCGGACACCCTGTAGGATGCAATATTACACACAATCCTTCTTGTGAGATTTACACACAGTAAAGAGACGATATGTTTACTTCTCAAGTCTTTAGTTCAGGATAATGACATTGTAATGAGCTGCTGAAATGAGTTGTGACTGTGTGGTCATGGGTAGCTGACTACTTACACGAGGACCGGGAGCAGAAGGAAAATTACAGACACACTGCAGAACAAGAGAAGCACAGACAACTCAAAATGTGATAAGGGTAAGAGAGTAGAAGTGTGTGTGTGTGTGTGTGTGTGTGTGTGTGTGTGTGTGAGAGAGAGAAAAAGAGAGAGAGAGAGACAGAAAGAGAGAGAGAGTTGTGGTGTGTGTATTTTGCTTACCGGCCATGTTGGAGGGACAGGAGGTTTATGAATGTCCTGTGCGATGACAACAGGAGATGGACACAGAGTTTGAGCAGAGGATGTTAGTCAAAAATGGCACAAATTGCTTTTGATATGTATAAATAAAATGATACAGATCATCGTGACTGACCTCAAACTCTTGACCTAGAAAACAACAAAAATATATATTTTAAGAAAGTTTTCTTAACAAAGCTAAATAAAAAATAATAATTTAATATAATAATTTACATTTTTACAAGCACTCCGAAAGTGTTTTTATTTGTACCCAGACCACAATCTCAAACAATTGCGGCAGTTTTCAAAATGTCAAGTTTGTAAAAACATCTCTAGGGTACATCCTCATCCCTATTCCTGCATCACCATGCCATGGCATTCCAGAATGAACCCTCCGGAACACTAGAGAACATTCCAGAATGTATTTGTAGTTTGTACTCACAGGCCTCCAATGTCAGCAGCAGTGCCATGGCGATCAGCAGTCTGATCCCGATCATCACCAAGCCGGACATGTTTCTCTCTTGTCCACTGTTGCGTCGCTCGCCAAAGAGGCCCTACGTGACCATCAGACAGGACGGCACATCCTTCCCTCTGTCTGATCACACTGGTCTTCCACATACTTCAACAACAAACTCCTCTGCCACACTTCCCTCCCATTTAAAAGCTCCCAAGTAAACACAAGGGTATATAGTACAATAAAGGAGAAATGTATGAAAGCACAAAGCATACAACTAAGTACAGCTTGTTATGGGGAAGCTATCAACTTGCATAAAATTAACATTACAATCATGATCAGTATGTGTACGACTATTATTTTATTTTTTGCTTTTTTAGTGTTTTTCAATAGAATAAATAAAAACTGTACATGGGCACATGTGCACAGAATGCAGTCTTTAAAACATCACAGGATGGGCGCCCTGACAAAGTTGAATTGGGGAAGTAGTTATTGAAGTGACAAACTGCTCAGTTATTTCAGTTGCACTTGAAGCAGCGGAGAAAACATGTACAGGCGTGAGCACGTTAAGTTAGCATTGCTGACATTAGCAGCAATACTGCTAATGGTTAATGGCTGTAAGTACTCATTTCAATGGCACTTGTATGCACAGAGGTGGTATGGAAAGCATAAGAGAATAACAGTAGAGAGTATTTGTCACCTTTTCTTTTTTGTTCTCCAATTGATAGTTGGATTTCTGTGGTGAATTTGAACATATATACACACAGGGGACTATTAGTAGCTATGTATCAAAATAAAAACACTTTAAATGGTGCTGTCTAAATTATTTTATGATCATGATAGACGTTGTAATGAATTTACAGACCATTACCCATGTTTGCTACTGTCTTTCTTTATTGTGAATATTATGGGAATTTCAATAGATATTACATAGAGCTGTTGGTGTCCCTGACATTATCAGTAGTATATCTAACAAAAAAGATTTGTAATATTGATTTCCTAATAGAACACTGAAATGAAAAACACTGAAATGATTACACATAATACATTTACCACTGCTGTTGTTCAGAGTAACATTACTTCTCTGTGTTTATTTATTTCACAGGTTCAGATCCAGAGGTAAGTTGTTATAGATCAAAGTGCTTCAATTAAACTGAAATACACATTTTGCGCATCATGTACAAAAATCCGGGACATTCAGTGTCCAGGATTTTTATTTTTATTTTCCTGGACATACCATGAAAATCCTGGACAATCAGGAAAATCCTGGACAGGTGGCAACCCTAGCTCCATGACAGTTGAAAATATATGTATATTTAATGGTAATGCAAAGATTTTGTATTTAATTAGGTGTGCCCGACCGATTTGAGGGCCGCTTGGGCCAAATATGCCAGGGCCGATTTTTGGTCCCAGTCCGCCCCTGCCTAGCCTATTTGTTACCGTTCATCGTGGCATTTGCTGAGAAACAAATAGTTTGCAACAACACACACTGCTGAACTTGAATCAAACATTCTTTAGAACACAGCTGATCAACCGTCTGCTTTCACGTTTGAATGAAGTTCCAGTCCTTGCGTAGTGATATGAAAGACGTATCAAAAGAACAAAACCCGTTGCCATTGACAGTGGTAATTATATGTTTGCAGCGGTAATTACATGAATTTATTTCATCGTAGAACGTTGGGAAATCCCATTCAAGTCAATGAAGCGTTCTACTAGCATTGTGAAGAGCCGTATAATAATAAAGTTTATTTTATGAGTTTGGGGGTTCTTTAAAATTAATGCAACTATATCATTCCTCGATACCAACCTCTCTATGATCACTGTTAGTTTCCCAAATATGCTTACTTTGCTGGTAACCAGGCAGGATCACCTGATGTTCACAGATCTCATAATTTGAAAGATGTAAGTATTCTTTTCAATTATCATTGTAGGTATAGGTACTGTATGTGACATACTGTATAAGTAACATGGCGTGGATCACTGGGGGCAATAATATTTAATGACTTCTGTCAAAGCTTTTATATTATCATCAATGAACATAATTTGCATGTATCTAACAATGAGATGCTGATTATTAATAACATAATTCCCTTATGTACAGTTGCATGAGAGTAGTCTTGGTAGGGAATACAGCTGTGTTGATAGTCTCATGGCCATGTGTGAGGTAACTGTTCCATGTGTGTATCTTCATAGGAAATACAAGGGCAGGAGGAGGAGGAAGAGGAAGTTGAACACAGCTGAGCTCATCTTCCCAAACAAGACACTGTGGGCTACAGCCGAGAAGTTACAACAGAGTGGAACTTATGGAAGTTGGCGAAGCATATAGAAATTCACAACACCATATACTCTATGTGACTATTTAACACAAATATTAAAGGCAATATTTTCTGAATGTTTTGCTTCTGTCCTTTCATCTCCCTGGATGGCTTATGGACACATTTAAGACTTTCAACTTGCTGTACATCAGTTTGGGCAAAAGTGTTCATTGTTGTGGAGGAACACATACATGTTTACTTGGCATCAGTCCAAACATTCTCAAGTTTTTGCAGATGTCAACACCTTGGATTGGGAGTTGAATGCACTAGCAAGGGAACCAAAACCCATAGGTGCTACTGCTAATATGAATGTAATATTACTACAGTGGAGATTAGATAGAAAGATAGATAGATAGATAGATAGATAGATAGATAGATAGATACTTTATTGATCCCAAGGGGAAATTCAAGATTACAAGGAGCTGAAGAGAATTCAGGTATAAATTAAAAATATATATATAATTAAAGACTTAAATCATCCATGATCACGATCATCCAATCAAAAATCCAGATATCAGTCATGTGACTATATTACCTTGATGCCTACTTCACTTCCTTATGACATCATCCAGCAGACAGGTCATTACTGCGTCACACAGAGACGATACGGGCTAAGAGGGGAATCGGGAAAACAGACACATCATGACAACACCACAGGCAGAGATGACCATAGCAGGGAGCAGATACATGAATGACAGTCCTGTAGTTGGCATTAGCTATGGCTAGCATGCTAACGGTCAGTGAAGCTAGCATTATACAGTATGTTAGCTAACAATTTCGTCCAGGATATTGGAGGCAGATTAGTAACGTGCATATATTTAACGCTTGGTGGTCTTTTGGGCCCCCACCGTTGACTTCAAGGCAGTGCTGCCACCGTCGACTATAAGGCAGCGCTGCCATACTGAACCCTAACCCTTGCCTAACCCCCTAATGCCTTCCAGCCTGTGCTGCCTTGAAGTCGAAGGCTGGGGCCGAAAGACCATTGATCATTTTAAACATTGGTCAGTTAAATAAACATATTTATTTGATACCGTTATGCTTGTAAAGTGTTTTAATCCCCTGAGAACATAAAATTAAGTGCAAAGTTTACCTCCCAGTGTTTGCATTTTTCTTTACATCAAAAAAGCTGTTTCTGATTCAAAACCCAGAAATACAGAGGAATTGTGAAATGTAGTTCAATCAATATTAGTGCAGTGATTCAAAGTAAAGCAAAATCTTGAGACATTTTTTCAGTTTATACTGTACAGTAAATGTTTGAGTTTGTAAAGAAAAATGCAAGCTGCTATTTTCTTCACTTTCTGTAAAGGTCAATTTTGAATGTGCAGTGTTCCCAATGCATTGATATTATGGAATTAACAGCTATTCTAAGGATTTTGAGCTTTATTCAATTTTTTAAAACACACTGCTATTATTCTGCACACAACTGTAAAGTGTTCTAAGTGTCCGTGGCTGGACATTATGGACAGCGTCGTAGCCTCGTACTCACAGAGCCTCTCTGTCTAACCAGTACCTCCCCTCACAGGGTCGGGGGGAAGAGACGTCTGAATCAGATATCCATCTGTGGAGGTTGCTATCGTGGGTCCCCCTGGACCAACTGTAAGTACACCTTACCTATGCATAAAGACAATAATATTGACATGTCAGTGTGGGTGAAATGTTTGTGTGATTATTTTAGAAGTTTGCTTGAAAGATGCACATATGCTTTGCAGAATGATCGTGGGTTTTGAAAATAATTGAAATGAGTACCCTTTTCATAAGAAGTGACACAGCACAACTGTGTTTAGTGTTTAGAATATTGCGGTTTATAGGGACCTCACAAGTTTTACAATTAGTGATTGAGCACAGCTGAGTGTTTTGTATGTAGAATTTGATATATAGTATATAGTAATATAGTATTAAGTGTTCTGTGTGTAGAATGTTATATGAAGTGTTTTGTGTGTGTAATTGTATATTGTGGTTTACAGGGACCTCAAGGCACTCCAGGACCTGTAGGACCGCCTGGACTTCCTGGACCTAGAGTAAGTAATGATGATGAACACATACGGTGTAAACATTTAAGAACAGAATGAACACTGTGTGTCCATGAATGGATTTGTTATGGATGTGTTATGGGTGAATTTGAATATTCTCATCGATGCTGTTTTAAAGGGACCTCGAGGATTGCCGGGCCCTGTTGGACCTCCGGGGCCTCCTGGACCTTAGGTTAGTAGCAACACACACTGGCCTTAGATTGAAATCACTGCAAGCATCATCCGAATGACTAGAGTTCAGTCACTAAATCAAATGGTCAAACCCTCATATTTTTGCTGAAATTCCAAGAACACTGTAAATGAGTCTATAATTGTTCTGATGCTTTTAGTCATAGGAAATGATTGCCATAAGCTTGTTGCACTACCTATAATGGTTTAGTTACAGTGGATTAATTCCATAATTGATCACATGATCCAGGATTTCCCCCAATTAATCCAAATTGAATTGATCACATGTGCCCTGCCACAGCTCTCACTCCCTCCTCTCCTCTCCCCTCCCCAGCGTATCCAATATCTCTGCCACCCTCCTTTCAGTAAACTGGGACCTCATGATGATGTTTTTGGACCACATGATCCATACAATGTAAGTACAGTACATAATGTAAAACATTGCAGTTGACTCCAACAAGTATGTGTTATGTGTTTGGGGATTCAAAATGAATGCAACAATTATACTCCTCAAGTACCTCTCTCTGATCTCTCTGTTAGTATCCTAATGATGCTCAATTTGCTGGGGACCAGGCAGGGTCACCTGACCTGTACAGATCTTATAATCCTAATGATGTAAGTATTCAATTAAAGGAACCATATGTAAGATTGTGGCCAAAACTGCTACTGCAATCACTTTTAAATTACTGTAGAGCGGTGAATCCCCTCCCCCTCCCCCCTGACTCGAGGTTGCCAACCCGAATGCCGAAACACTACTGACTTCGTGATTAGTAGATAGGTGGAGGGTGGCGCATCAGGCCAAAACACAACATGACATGACAAAACACAACATCAACATCAGTTGAAGGCTGCAACTTCACTTTTTAAATGACAATATTCTGGCCGGACTACTGTTGTCAGTGATATAAGTATTTGAAATGAACATGATTTCTTAATGTCTAGTGACATATCAGGCCCATTTTATGATTAATTAAAATACATTTCTTACATACGGTTCCTTTACATTTTTAAAGCAATCTTGTTCTTATAGTCTCATGGTGCTGTGTTAGGTACCTGTGTTCTATGTGAGGTAATTGTGTTCTATGTGAGGTAATTGTGTTCTATGTGAGTGCCTTCATAGGAAATACCAGGGAAGGAGGAGGAGTAAATTGAACACAGATGACTTCATCTCACCAAACAAGACACTGTCCATTACAGCTGGCAGAGTACAGTTAAAACTTGGAACTAATAAAAGTTGGCGAAACATCATTGGGAAGTCATCATATACTTTATGTGTCAACTATTGAACAAATTTATTAAAGACACTCTTTTCAGACCGATTTTCTGTCCTTTCATTTCCCTGAATGGCTCACGGACAACTATATCGTAACTCCCCCTATTTCCACCGGTCCCGTATTTCCACCGTCTTGCGTGTATGTGTCACTTAATATCCATTTCTATACAAACCAAGACAGCGGACTCCTATAGAAACGCAACCACGCACAACATAGGTGTATCTAAATTAGCTATGTACCAAAAATGACATTTTACCGTGACTCCAGGAGCTGTAAACAGTGTTGTAAGGCTGCGTGTACACAACCGCTTGGAGCTCCAGTGGAATTTTAATTTCACGACGAGAATTCTCGGTCTAACCGTCCATGTGCCGTTGAAACGGTGTAAATGGGCGACCCATCAGGCCAGCACTATAACTCCGAGCGTGGTAAACAAAATCGGATATTTCAGGCAGTAAATGCTCCCGTTAAGAACCAAACCAGATTTTGTTCAAATCTACACAACTATGGCTACTGAAAAATGTAAGGTTCATTTAGTAAATGTTATTTTGAAGTGTTAAAAAACATCGTTGTTTTAGAATTTCTGAACAAAAGTGGTGATAATTGGGGGTGTTACGATATCCCTGTAAAGTTGACCTACTGATTAAATAACTGTTGACACCCTCTTTTAAGGATACCGGGTTTGTTAGACGCCTGGTTAAAGGTGATGATGTGTGGTCAGTGCACATAAGATGTCCAGACCTTTACTTAAAATCGCAATACCTGAAGTAACGTGGGTGAAATTACACAATCTCATACTACATTATACTCTATAAGGCAACACACCAGGGCCTCTTTAGAGAAGAGTACTGTAAGCAACACAGTTAGCCCTTTAGAGAAGAGTACTATAAGCAGCACAGTTAGCCCTCAACACAGTTAGCCCTTTAGAGAAGAGTACTGTAAGCAGCACAGTTAGCCCTTTTTCACCGACAGAACCAGTTCCCTTTCCGTTCGCAAACCAACATTCTGGAATGCAGCATTCTGGAATGCACCATGTTGGAATGCAGCATTAAAGCATGAGTTTTTAGTCGAAAAATGGTCCAAAAACGCCCAGAATCACACAGCAAAGAATTGACTGAGCAGCTATTTCCATCCCCAAAAATTATATTTTATTTTATCCTTTAAAAAACATTTAGCTTATACTTTTTGTCATGAAATAGCAATGGCAACAATTTGAACATAAAACTCATTTGTAGTCAAGTCGACTGTCGGTCTGATTTGCAGAGAGTACACACTGACCATGCACAGGATACCTTTCTTCAACCGTAATTCACTTTGGGCATACATACTCATTATTGCAGAGGAAAATAAACACCTTCACAAGCATCAGTCCAAAAATTCTCAAAGTTTTTGCAGACATCATAACTCAGGATTATGACAATGGAGATTACGAAGAGATTACTGGTCATTTTTGTTGGAAAGTTTGGGCACAAATAAAAAATAAGAAATAGGAGGGAAAACAGACAGATCATGACAGCATCACACAGAGTGAGATGACCAGGGAGGGGAGCAGGAGGAAGAGAGACTGAGCGACTCTCTCCGCTGCTCCTGAGTCCACCGTTGTCGTTGTCGCTGTGGTAGATGGACAGGGGACGGGGCTAGGAATGCAGCCCAGGTTGCTGCGCAGGAAGTCCTTGTACAGAGACACTCGGGGGAAGATGGTGGACGTGGCGCTGGTAGAGTTGAGAGACTGAATAAGAGCCACCTGGAACCAGTGCTGTCCAGACTGACAGACCACCGGCCCTCCTAAAGCAGCCTGGAGACACAGGAGAAACAGAGCAGGCCAGTCAAACGTTTGCTGCACTTGCTGGTCTGAATATCGAGACAATCCACATTTTTGATGTCAAAAACACATATGTAATGTGTTACTAAAATATTCTTAGTTAGCATTCTAACTAGATATTGTCAGTCCAACCTCGACCAAAGACATTGCCATGTTTATTTCAAGTTTGTTATATTTTGACAGTACTGTTTATACTTCAGTCAAAATCAGCACCAAATCAGAAGGACTTGAGAAATGATACAGGTAAAGATTTGTGGATGTTTACCTGGGACAAGTTGAGAGCTTGTGTGCATATGAGTTGAGGAGAGGATACATTCTCACACCCCATCAAATTAGCTTGTACTTCCTTTTGGATCAGTTCTGCCAGGGAGAATTAGAGCTAGTTTAAAACACTTCATCAAAACTCACTTAGCTCACTTAACTTACTCATTTAACACCTTAACACACACACACACACTCACTTCACACACACACACACACACACACACTCACACACATGCACACACACTCAATTACACACACACACACACACACACACACACACTGAACACAAACACACACACACACATACTCACTTAGCACACACACACACACTGAACACAAACACACACACACACACACTCACTTAACACACACACCCACACTGAACACAAACACACACACACACACACACACACACCCACTCACTTAACACACACACATACATACACACACTCACTTAAGCTCCCTTCTGACTTCTCCCAGGCTGTGACCCAGCATGTGGACCCGAGGCTCAGGGCCAGCCTGTCCTCCAGGTCCAGGCACAGGGGCTGCAGGCGGCCGCTCAGCTGCACGGGCCTCTTTAGTCGCAGCAGGGCCACCCTGGGCACGTCTGTGTGGACGCTGAAGGTGATAGTCGATATCCACCGCACAGTGTAAAAGCTAACAGAGCCATTAATGTCCTGATGAAGCTCGAGCAGGGCAAGCCAGTCATTGGGGTTTGATCTGCTGTGGATTATATTGTGATGATTAATGATTTAATCGATGGCATGTACTATAGATGTATTGGTGTTCTAGTGGTAGCACTCATTCATATAGGGAAAAGTGTTTGAGTGAGTAAACAGATGAATGGTATTCAAATTGCACATTGAAAGCTTAAAAAAACAAACTATATATTGTGTGGCATATGCCACCAGACCACTAACCAACCAGAACACATATGTTTTCACTATGGATTCTGGAAGTCACTTATTATATTCCGTTATGTTCCATAAAGTTTATTCTGGAACAAATCATACCCTGATCTGATCGTAGTCTTTCATCTATGACCTGGCTTTCTTAACTCATCCGCAGTATGAACACACAAGCACAAGCACACATGCATGCATTTCTGGAAAATTTACCTTTCAAAGCACTCTGCTGAGCTCAAGACGTACTCTTTGGTCAGGAGAACCCCCCCACACCTACGCCTGCTAATCCTACTTCCTAGGCTCATTAGGTAGACCATCCACGGCCACGTCCGCTGATTCAGGCCATCACTCCCCAGGTGCTCAGAGACTCGGCCGCATGTTTCTAGGCAGAACCAATGATGACAGAGTTAGCGTAGCATAAGGACCAAGTAGGTGGTGACAGGGTTAGCGTAGCATAAGGACCAAGGAGAGGATTGGCGGCTGTGATATGGTGCTGTGAAATACTGAGAAACTTATGAGTCTGTTATTACGTAACACCTTCCTTGCAGCCTTGCATCATATGGATAACATTATCATGTCACAAACATGTCTTGACAGACACCATGTCATGTCATCAAAGGTGGAGTGCTCCAATACACTTGTTTGTCAAATTCTGAAAGATTCTCATCACAGTCCTTTAGCTGTTTGTTCTCTGTGTCCAGCCCAATAAACAGTGTGCCTCAGACAATCACTAGCCTTACTCCAGGAGCACCAAAGGGAGGAGTGTATTTAATTGACCTTTTACTAGGGTCAAGGACTACACCTTTTACCACATGATTGTTGATACACAAGTCATCTGGATTAATCAGCGTTAGGGTCAAGATAAGGATTTCCTCATGGCTTACCCGGAGGAGAGGTGGAGGTTGTGAGTGTAGGCTTGGTGGATGGTTCTCCTGTGTCTGGCCTGGGTGTGGGTGCTGTTGAAGAAAAGAGAATGGTAGAGGTGCTACTAGTGGTTACGGATTTGGTGGCTCCAGATGCCGAAGTCGAAACACTGTCTGAAACTGCAGTTGTGACTTTAGAAAGGGGTTGTGTTGTAGTAGATAGGGGAAAGGGTGAGGCGAATGTACTGGATGTAGTTACAGATGTCGGAGTGTGAGGTGCTGTACTGTGTGAGGTAAAGTGGGTGGGACTAGTAATCCTGAGGGTGCTGGAGTCTGTTGGAGGTGCCGTATTGTGTGAGGTAAAATAGGAGGGACTGGTAGTCTTGAGGGTACTGGAGTCTGGTGAAGGGGCTGAACTGTGTGTGGTAGTCTTGAGGGTGTTGGAGTCTGTTGGAGGTGCCGTATTGTGGGAGGTAAAGTGGGAGGGACTAGTAATCCTGAGGGTGCTGGAGTCTGGTGGAGGTGCCGTATTGTGTGAGGTAAAGTGGGTGGGACTAGTAATCCTGAGGGTGCTGGAGTCTGGTGGAGGTGCCGTATTGTGTGAGGTAAAGTGGGTGGGACTAGTAATCCTGAGGGTGCTGGAGTCTGGTGGAGGTGCCGTATTGTGTGAGGTAAAGTGGGTGGGACTAGTAATCCTGAGGGTGCTGGAGTCTGTTGGAGGTGCCGTATTGTGTGAGGTAAAATAGGAGGGACTGGTAGTCTTGAGGGTACTGGAGTCTGGTGAAGGGGCTGAACTGTGTGTGGTAGTCTTGAGGGTGTTGGAGTCTGTTGGAGGTGCCGTATTGTGGGAGGTAAAGTGGGAGGGACTAGTAATCCTGAGGGTGCTGGAGTCTGTTGGAGGTGCCGTATTGTGGGAGGTAAAGTGGGAGGGACTAGTAATCCTGAGGGTGCTGGAGTCTGGTGGAGGTGCCGTATTGTGTGAGGTAAAGTGGGTGGGACTAGTAATCCTGAGGGTGCTGGAGTCTGGTGGAGGTGCCGTATTGTGTGAGGTAAAGTGGGTGGGACTAGTAATCCTGAGGGTGCTGGAGTCTGGTGGAGGTGCCGTATTGTGTGAGGTAAAGTGGGTGGGACTAGTAATCCTGAGGGTGCTGGAGTCTGTTGGAGGTGCCGTATTGTGTGAGGTAAAATAGGAGGGACTGGTAGTCTTGAGGGTACTGGAGTCTGGTGAAGGGGCTGAACTGTGTGTGGTAGTCTTGAGGGTGTTGGAGTCTGTTGGAGGTGCCGTATTGTGTGAGGTAAAATAGGAGGGACTGGTAGTCCTGAGGGTGCTGGAGTCTGTTGAAGGGGCTGTGTTGGGACTTGGTGTGGTTTCTGAGGAAGAGGACGGAGAGGTGACGGAAGGAAGGAAAGTGCTGTGAGATGATGAAGGTGTGACTAATGAGGAGGCCGTGAGGGGACTAGCTGCAGAGGTATGCAAGGCTGTGATTGAGGGTGTAGTGGCAGCTGGGGTGTTGGTAGGTTGATAAATGGTGGAGGCACTTGTTTGGATTTGTGTCATAGATGTGCTTAATGGCAGTGGAGTGGAGATAGTATTAATTGTGTTTGTGGAGGTTTGAGCTGTGGTTATCCCTGTAGTTGCCTGTGGCGTTAAAGAAACAGAGGGACTGGACGAAGAAGACAAACCTGTTAAGGTGGTCACTTCAGGTACAGTAGAGGCTGATGTGAGAAAAGAATCAGTAGTGGTGGTAATGGAAGCATCAGTTTCAGGGGAAATAACAGATGTCGAAGTACCTGTGGTTAGCGTAGCATCGCTGGTAGCAGCAGTTGTGGTTACAACAGTGTCCGTTACAGAGATAACAGATGTCGAAGTAGCTGTGGTTAGCGTAGCATAGCTGGTAGCAGCAGTTGTGGTTACAACAGCGTCTGTTACAGAAGTAACAGATGCCGAAGTAGCTGTGGTTAGCGTAGCATTGCTGGTAGCAGCAGTTGTGGTTACAGCAGTGTCCGTTACAGAAGTAACAGATGCCGAAGTAGCTGTGGTTAGCGTAGCATTGCTGGTGGCTGCAGTTGTGGTTACAGCAGCGTCCGTTACAGAAGTAACAGATGTCGAAGTAGCTGTGGTTAGCGTTGCATCGCTGGTCGCCGCAGTTGTGGTTACAGCAGCGTCCGTTACATAAGTAACAGATGTCGAAGTAGCCGTGGTTAGCGTAGCATCGCTGGTAGCAGCAGTTGTGGTTACAGAAGCGTCCGATACAGAAGTAACAGATGTCGAAGTAGCTGTGGTTAGCGTAGCATCGCTGGTGGCTGCAGTTGTGGTTACAGATGCTTCCGTTCCAGGAGGAACAACAGATGTTGAGGTAGCAATGGTAGAGCTTTCAGTTCTCTGTGTGCTGTCAGATGTCACTGTATTTGATACTGCAGTGGATGCAACATTAGAGGTTGAGATCATGTCTGAAGTGTACAGTGTGGCTGTTGAGGAACGTGTTGTGGATTGGACGCTGGTTTTGATAATGGCAGAAGTGGATGGATATGTGCTAGAAGTGACGGAATGGTCATCAGGGGTTGAGGAAGGCATTGTATGCTTGGACATTGTGCTCTGCCTGATTGTTGAGGATGGAATTATGGGAGTTGTAGGCAGTGAAGTAGCGGAGGACGTGCTAATGTTTGTTGTATAGGTTGTAGTTATGGCTATGGGTGTTGTGTCTGACAGCAAAGTGGTGGAAGGCCTGTTTGTAGTGGTTGGTGGCGTGCTGGGCCCTGGTGGTATTGGGCTGGGA
Organism: Alosa sapidissima; assembly: GCF_018492685.1. Classification (NCBI taxonomy): domain Eukaryota; kingdom Metazoa; phylum Chordata; class Actinopteri; order Clupeiformes; family Clupeidae; genus Alosa; species Alosa sapidissima. The sequence goes on along the minus strand of NC_055959.1, from coordinate 37,450,650 downwards.
CAGGTGTAGTCATTATCTGTGTCAGGTCCCTCAGAATCAAACTGTACGAAGCCCGGCAGGTCTTCTGAGGTGAAGGAGGTGATCCAATCCTGGTACTGCGACACCCTCGTGTAGACGCCCGGGTAACCGGGGCGACCACAGCCTCTTCCGAAACTTATGATCCCTGAGAGAACCCAGATAGAGTCCTGTCTGCTCACCAAGGGTCCGCCTGAATCAGCCTAAAATATTGAAAACAAATCCAATTCACCCAACGAAATTAGCAATTAGGTTCAGTTTCCTTCCATGATCCCAGTTGGTGGTGGCACCATGCAGCTCGGGTTGTATACGACCCTCATGTCCATCATGCATGCTGATTATTTATAGGCTTTGGGTAAAGGCAATATAAACCAGCACTAGTATGTTGGTTAAGCATAGGTTTTGGTTAAAGGTATGGCAGTATAAACCAGCACTAGTATGTTGGTCACGTGTAGGCTTTGGACAAAGGTATGACAGTATAAACCAGCACCGGTTTGGTTTCTTACCTGGCAAGAGTCTTTGCCACCTGCGGGCACACCTGCACAGATCATGTTGTCTGTGAGTTTTCCATAAGAGCAGCTGCACTGTTTGTTTCCCACCACCAACACCTCCACTTCCTGTAAGGTCTGTGGGGAAGGGAGGGGCACTGCAACACAATGTTTACTTTATTACTTTACTAGTATTCAATCAGAAGTTATAAACATTTGTGAAGTGTGATCAAATCTGATTAATCAAATGTGATCTACTCTAATCTATAATTACTTTACCTCCTTCTTGGATGCGTCCCCAGCCAGTGACCCAGCTCTCTGTGCCTGTAATAAACACACTGGCGCTTGCTGCCAGGCAAACGGGTTTAATGAAGGCCGTGTAGCGGACGGGATAGCTGAGTCGAATGAGCGCTATGTCATTGTTAGACGTAATGAAGTCATAATTAGGGTGTCTGGCGATTGCCATGACACCTCGTCGAACCTCGTTGGGGTTGCTGCCTTCTTGGCGATAACGACCGAGATAAACAGTCAGATGAGCTGTGCAGGAACTGTGACAAATAAGAGCGAATAAAAAATGTTGTTGTTAAGAGACATTTTATTTTCAGTCAGCGATACAAGATACTGCAATAGTGTGAGTAAGGTGTCAATACTAGTGTTTAACATGTCAGAACATATGTGTAACTAACCCTAACTATAAAGCATGATATGTTTATCTTAGGTACCCACTAGTAATTAATAAAGGACATTACAGGTGGCCTCACTATTATACAGTACTAGAACAGAAGGCTGAAAATTCTCTGCTCCTTACCGATACCACTGAGCTCAGATGTCTTCTGTGACCATGATGACTGTGACCATCACCATTACAACATTTCTACCACAGTAGACATCCGATCTCAGTGGTATCGATAAGCACAACAACATCAACACTGATAATGCTGACATGTCATAAATTGACGTAAAAAGCACCTCTGATATTTGCCTCCATTTCCACTTAACACCATACATCTTGGAGCTCACCTGAGAAAGCAGTGTGCAACAGAGATGACCCACTGGTTGTTTATGAGGGACCCTCCACAGGCATGGCGTCCAGAGCGGTGTATGCTGGCCTGCCAGGGCCAGCTTCCTGGTTGGGCGTCCTGGCCCCCGACTATCCTATTGTCAGGGGTGGGCTCAGGGTAAGTGGGAAGCCCACACCTCTGACCACTGGGTGCGTTCCCTAATGAAGAGCGGAATTAGGAACAATAGAGAATTCTTTATGCACAGGGTTTTTAGGCCAGATGTGTCAGTTAAGACAACTACTGTAGTGATACAACAGTGCAATTTGATGGTTCATTGATTTAAATTGACTTGATGTCCACTGCTATTTGAGAATGTAGCCACTGTCCCACTGGCCAACCCTGACAACACTGGACCATACCAGAAGTGCGTTCAAATTCAGCAAACAACATGTTTTCTCTTAAAAGTTTGTGTAAACATTCCATCTTAACGATATCCATTCATTCGGCTCCGCTGTATGATCGCAGAGAACTACCTCCTCAAACTTTTTAAGAAGTAGTTATCTGCGTTTGCCAAAGTTTGCTTATGTCTGTGAATTTGTACGCACTTCAGGTGTGTGGATGTGGGGGATATGCAGTATTAGTCTCACAAATAGAAGAGAGACCAATAACTGGTCCTTGAGGAACACCATTTTTCTTCTTATCAGGTTTATCCTATTTATGAACATTAAACACTGAACTCCTCTAAACTAAAGCTAAACTATGCCTTAGATATCTGAAGACAAGAGAGGCAATGTGAAATGACTACACTCTGTTACAGCTTAATGAATCATAAATTATTGCTTAAAAGCAAATAACCTTCATCCGTGCGGAATGCCCAGCGACCTGTGTGGTCAACATTGCTTGTGTGACGGAGGTCTGTTGTGCTATTCACAGGGACTGAAAAGTAGTGGGAGGATCCAGCTGTGTCATAACCAAACTACAAAAATAGAAAATATAAATAGTAAACCCAGTTATCAAAGTAACAAACAAAAATAAAGCCAGAGAGACACATACATTAAAATGATTATTTTGCAGTTAGTTTGATTTATCAAATTAATTTAGGTAACACAAATTTGCTTTGAGATACAGTAAACATACCAACCAAAACATGTTAGTCAAGCTAAGTACAATTAAGCATATAGGCATGTACATTAAAATGTTGCTTTCTCACCAGGGCATTAGTAGATGCTATGTCTCCATAGTTCATAAGGACAAATGACAAATCACCATCTGACACCAAAATCACTTGAAATGATGCTTCCTATGAGATGATACAATATATGATAAGACATCTACCACTTTCCTTTTTACTTTATTCAAGCCACTCTAAAAATCGATGCTTTACCTTTATATTGTATGTTTTACAATACTATAACACAGGACTGACTTACTGACTCTGGCTGGGAGGAGAACGCAACCTTCTCCCAGGAAGCGATGAACACCCAGGAAGCAGAGAAGTTGAGGTGCGGGAAGTACTCGTTTATGTCCCTAGTGGCCAGGTGTAGAATGGAGCCATTAGTGACCTGCTGGTAAGAGATGGTTCCTCGAACCCTGTTGTCTAAGTTTGCCCACAGCGGGGCGATGACGTCCGTGTTGGAGTGCGCAGGGAAACTGCTGGGAGGCTCCAGAGGTGTGGACCCATCAAAGGTCAGATAGCCGTCGTTGTTCAGCTGTCATATAGAAACAGACCATTTAAATATCTGACCTTTGAGTATATAATCACGTCAACTATCATTTATGATGGGTAAATATATCAGTGTTGGAGATATCACTCAATGTGTTTCAGCAATATTTCATATGTGACCTTGACCTTTGACCCCATAACCTTTAGTACCTAATCAGTCTTATATGTACCTAATATAGCCTTTATAGTGATCAACTATGTCAGGCTTGATGTGTGCCACACACACACACACACACAGTCTAATTTTAGGTTACATAATGTGTGTGTGTGTTAATGTATGTGTGTGTGTGTGTGTGTGTGTGTGTGTGTGTGTGTAACTGTAACTGTAACTTACATATATCTGGCTGTAAGCAAGGCCAAAGTATTTAAATGTCCCTTCCAGGAAGATCAGTAAGGAACTGTCGTTCTGCTGCGGAGGGCTCATAGTACTTTCATCTCCAAATGGATAAAATGTACCTATAGATAAAAACAAACAGAACAACATACAATAGATACTATACATATGGTAGAGGTACTGACCAGAAGGGACAGTTTATCGTATACTTTCGAGTGTGCAAGAAAGTGTTTTGTGGTGCTCCTTTTTGGAGCAGTGAAGAGCCTAAGTGTTTTTCTACATTAAGTTTAGAAGGAGGCAGTTTGTGGCTAGTTTGTTTTCTACATTAAGTTTAGAAAGAGGCAGTTTGTGGCTAGTTTGGTGTCTGCATTATGTTACGAGTAGGTTTTGCTGAGATGGTATGGTTAGAGATGGCTGCTGACTGTTATTGATCTTGGATGTTGTTGTCATTGCTGTGACTGTCGACATACCGCTGATGTTGGTTGTAGCAGTTGTTGTCATAGAAACAGTGGTGGGCATTGTCACTGGAAGGGGAGTAGTGGAAGGCCTGTTTGTAGTGGTTGTAGTTATGGCTATGGGTGTTGTGTCTGACAGCAAAGTGGTGGAAGGCCTGTTTGTAGTGGTTGGTGGCGTGCTGGGCCCTGGTGGTGTTGGGCTGGGACAGGTGTAGTCATTATCTGTGTCAGGTCCCTCAGAATCAAACTGTACGAAGCCCGGCAGGTCTTCTGAGGTGAAAGAGGTGATCCAGTCCTGGTACCGCGACACCCTCGTGTAGATGCCCGGGTAACCGGGGCGACCACAGCCTTCCCCGAAACTTACAACCCCAGAGAGAACCCAGATAGAGTCCTGTCTGCTCACCAAGGGCCCTCCTGAATCAGCCTACAATATTGAAGAAGAAAAACAATTACCGGTACAAGCATGTTAGAAAAGAGTCCATGGTTTCATGCGGATTTTGAAAGAACCCTACAGTACATGTAGGACTTGCTACAAGGCACTAATGCTGAACACTGATGTAGGTCATACTCAGCAATTTTGTGACGAGCAAGACAGTAAACTGCGATGAAATGGTGTCTTACCTGGCAAGCGTCTTTGCCACCTGCGGGCACACCTGCACAGATCATGTTGTCTGTGAGTTCTCCATAAGAGCAGCTGCACTGTTTGTTTCCCACCACCAACACCTCCACTTCCTGTAAGGTCTGTGGGGAGGGGAGGGGCACTGCAACACAAGGAAGCATCCATGTTATGACTAACTCATGATAAACTACACTGGGTGCTAAATGGCCTGTTAAATGGATTGATTTAGCTTATTGATAAGTTATTGCTTGGGCAAAGAGGCACTGAAACAGCAAGGCATCATTCTTATATTTGATGTTATATCACAGTCTTATGTCTGTTCTCTGTAGCAAATTATATTTGACAGTTTTTACTTTATTACATACATTATTGGTATTTATTACAGGATATGTCATGATAAACAATATGTCATAAACATTCAGGGAGAGTAATAAAATCTAATGAATCTATTCAAATCTAATCACGTCAAAATAACACCACTACTTCACCTCCTTGTTGGACGAATCCCCAGCCAGTGACCCAGCTTTTGGTGTCAGTGATGAACGTGCTGGCGCTCGCTGCCAGGCAAACGGGTTTGATGTAGGACGTGTAGCGGACCGGCGAGCTCAAGCGGACGAGAGCCACGTCATTGTCATTGGAGACGCTGTCGTAATCAGGGTGTCGGACAATCGCCAGGATGCTTCGGCGGACCTCGTTGGAGATGCTGCCCACCTGACGAAGACGACCGAGATAGACAGCCAGGGGAGCGGTGCAGGAACTATTGAGACAGAATGAGAGTGCGGGAACTATGGGTCATAGCTCATCATCACTATTCACTATTATAATATTTATCAAAGGTTAGTCATTACTATCCACTATTATCTTTGGATGTTTATCAAAGGTTAGTCATCACTATTCACTATTTATCATATTTAACAAAGGTTAGTCATCACTGTTCACTATTATCATTGGGTATTTGTCAAAGGTTTTTGATATATGAGCTCAACTACCAATCAGATCACACCTCACTCATCTGTGCTCCTAAAGCACCATGTTTATTGGCTGGCTGGAGGGGGGTGTTCATAGCTCAGTCCAAGCCACAATGTCTGTTTCCCATGAGACACTTCTTTAGAGGAGTTTGTACAACCACACAGTTCCTGTGTGTACCTTTGGAAGCAGTGTGCAGCAGAGATGACCCACTCGTGGTTGATCAGGGAGCCCCCACACTCGTGGCGGCCGAGACGGTGTATGCTGACCTGCCAGGGCCAACTCCCTGGCTGGGCGTCCTGGCCCCCGGTGATCCTGGCACTGAGCTGTGACGGGGGCTTCGCCGAGACGCCACACTCGTCAGCTGTAGCTCTGCTGTGGCCACTGGTCACATCGCCTGGACAGGAACAGGTCAGAGCATGTTAACGCCAGGGTTCACTAATCAATATAGGGGTGGTGTTATAGGGGTATAGGGGTGGTGTTTCTGTGAAATCACATCTTGAAGACCTCTTCACACACACAGAGAGTGAGAGAGAGAGAGAGAGAAAGAGAGAAAGAGAGAGAGAGAGAGCTGCTATATGTAGAATTTTATGAAATCAACACAAATGGCCTCCATAATCCACTGAACTAGTATAAATGAAATCTGAGTTAATAGAACCTCCATCGACACGGAACACCCAGCGGCCTGGAGTGAACATGTTGCTGGTGTGCTGGAGCTCTGAGGTCGTTTCCATGGGAACCCAAAAGTAGTGCGAGGATCCGGCGGTGTCATAGCCAGCCTATGAAATCAAACCGTGACACATTTCAATTTTCAAAATTCACAGACAAGGGCATGTATTTCAAAACACCAAAACACGTTTTAGTGAAGCAAAATTATTTAATAAAATAAAATGTTATTTTTATGTTATGTTAATACACAATATAAAGTGTACAAGACATACAGATGACCCATGTGAAGTCTTAAGTCTTCAAGTGTGTGATCTCCTTACCCGGGCGTTGGCTGTCTCTATGTCTCCATAGTTCATCAGGACAAAAGACAGATCCCCATCAGACACCAAGACCAGCTGGGCAGACACGCCCTTTGGGAGAGACACAGGTGAAATGTCTCTAGGTGCGCTGTTAAAAAGACAATGCTACTCTGGACGCTAAGCAGGTCGAAGCCCCCTTTCACCATGCTCTATAACAGTTTCATGACTATTGGGGGGTTGCATTGGCCAGTTTTGATTAATGGGAGGGTTACAGCTTATAGTATGCTGACTTCTGGCCAGCAGAGCAGGTTACTCCTAATTAAAAAACGTATGTGCTAAGTATTTATACTTCAATACTTATTCATTTGGCTTATGCTTCACTCCAAAGCCACTTACATATGTAAATTATAATGTGGGCCAGTCTTCCTAAATTAATTCAGGCCTAAGTGCCTTGCTCCAGGGCACAACGGTGACAGCCGGGAATTGAACCCACAACATTTCTGGCTACTATGCTGCCACCGCCCCTACTGTACACAGCAACAGTAACAGTTGACTGAAGCCCCGGACCGTGCTGGCTTACTTACTGACTCTGGCTGGGAGGAGAGCGCAACCTTCCCCCAGGAAGCGATGAACACCCAGGAAGCAGAGAAGTTGAGGTGCGGGAAGTACTCGTTTATGTCCCTAGTGGCCAGGTGTAGAATGGAGCCATTAGTGACCTGCTGGTAAGAGATGGTTCCTCGAACCCTGTTGTCTAAGTTCGCCCACAGCGGGGCGATGACGTCCGTGTTGGAGTGCGCAGGGAAACTGCTGGGAGGCTCCAGAGGTGTGGACCCATCAAAGGTCAGATAGCCGTCGTTGTTCAGCTGGGAAAAAAAATGATATTCTTACAGAAAGAACTTATAGAACGTAAATCAATGTGAAAAAAGGAAATAAAACCTTTTTCAATCCCATTAGTGATATGGTAATATGATACATATTACGAATATTCTTTTATATTGTATATTTGCATGTGTGTGATTTGACTTCTCACAAATATCTGTCCATAAACAAGGCCGAAATATTTGAATGTGCCCTCCAGGAAGATGGCGGGAGAACTTCTGTTCTGCTCAGGAAGTTTTACAGTGCCTTCACGTCCTGAAGAATAGAACAGATCTAGAGGGGGAAATCAATAAGAGGAACTCTAAATAAGTCTAGAACATTCAGAGTTCAAGAAGTGTGTCTTCAGATTCATATGGTCATGTCATAAAAGTGAATGTGAAAATGTTAACACTAAACTATTGAAATACGCCTTCAGGAAATGTCCACACATCTGCAACATGTTGTTTTTAAACCAGACTATCAGAATCAAAATCCCTCAATGTTTGTACTGGAACTAGAAACTCTGTAGATTTTAGCTTTACACCATACAGTCAACATACAGTCAACCTCATACCATCACCACAGGTGTGTTTGTCTTCAGACACACAAAATGAGTCACCAGTGTGGCCTAATGTAATGTCAGTCTCTCACTGTTAGTGCGGTTGCAGTTGAAGTTTCGGTCCTCGTCAGGTCTGTTTGAGGTGAAGTGGACGAAGCCCACGTCCGAGTGGCGCACGGTGTCTCTGATCCACGGCTCAAACGCCGACACGCGGGCGTAACCGTCGGGGGCCACACCCGTGGCACAGGGGATGCCAAAGTTGGTCACCCCCGCCAGCACCCACACAGAGCCCAGCCGACACTGGAGGGGACCCCCTGAGTCTCCCTGCACAGAGAGGGAGGGAGGGAGGGAGGGAGAGATGGAGAGAGATGGAGAGGAAGGGAGGGAGGGAGGGAGAGATGGAGAGAGATGGAGAGGGAGGAAGAGATGGAGAGAGATGGAGAGGGAGGGATGGATGGAGAGAGATGGAGAGGAAGGGAGGGAGAGAAATACAGAGAGGAGAGTCAAGAAGTGAAACACAAAGAGAGGGAGGAGAGGAGAGGAGAATGAGAGAGAGAGAGAAAGGGAGGGAGGGAGAGAATGACAGAGGGAGTGAAAGAGAGGAGAGTCAAGGCGTAAAAGAGATGGACGGAATGATAAAAGAGATGGAAGGAGAAAACAGAATGAGAGAGGGAATGACAAAGGGAATGGACAAAATGAGTCCATTGTAGAGGCTCTTGGTGTTATAGTGTAGCGTTAGCTGGGTTGGTGTTATAGTGTAGCGTTAGCTGGGTTGGTGTTATAGTGTAGCGTTAGCTGGGGGATGAGGCTCTTGGTGTTATAGTGTAGCGTTAGCTGGGTTGGTGTTATAGTGTAGCGTTAGCTGGGGGATGAGGCTCTTGGTGTTATAGTGTAGCGTTAGCTGGGTTGGTGTTATAGTGTAGCGTTAGCTGGGGGATGAGGCTCTTGGTGTTATAGTGTAGCGTTAGCTGGGTTGGTGTTATAGTGTAGCGTTAGCTGGGTTGGTGTTATAGTGTAGCGTTAGCTGGGGGATGAGGCTCTTGGTGTTATAGTGTAGCGTTAGCTGGGTTGGTGTTATAGTGTAGCGATAGCTGGGGGACGTGTGGGAGAGGAACAGGTGTCTTACATGGCATGCCCCTTTCCCCGTAACCCCTCCAGCGCAGAGCATGCTGGGAGTTATGTCCACCTGGAGTGTGTCCTTCAACCGGCACTCACACTTCCTGTTTCCTGCCACCGTCACCGCCACTTCCTGTAGTGCCATTGGGAAGGGGAGGGACTCTGGGGCAAAATATGTAGACAAGCAACATTTCAGAACTAATTATTTTGATATATGATATTATAAATATACAATGTGATTGCAGGTATTCATCAGTCTTACAAACAGACAAAATTAAAAGCTTTGTTTCTCTCTCAAATATAGAGTCTATTTTTCTTCCTTTGTCTTCACTTCACAGCTGTAAGCAGTGTCCTACCTCCAAAGCCCGTGTTGCCCCAGCCGGTGGTCCAGCAGGCCGTTCCCGGTGGGAACCTGCTGGTGTTGGAGGGCAGGCAGATGGGCCAGACGTAGGCGGTGAACTCCACCGGCTCTCTTAGTCTCACCAGGGCCACGTCGTTAGTGAAGTCCCCCGCGCTGTAGTCGGGGTGGCGGACGATGGCTTTAACACTGTGTGCCACCTCATGAGGGTTGGCGTTCGGGCTGGACGTATCCTGTGTCTCTCGGCCCAGGTACACCGTCCAGGTGAAGTGGATTGGGAAGCTAGGGGAAGTGGTTAGTAAACCAGATAACTGAAACTGAAAATCTGACACAATTCACCAGAGAAGAGCAGATGTTTATAAATGGAATCATATTGATTACTGATTTAGGAAATTCAGTCATAAATACATACTGCTTCTACTTCAGTGTAGCTAACAGCTAACAGTTATGGGATAACAGCTAACAGTTTGGGACTTATGTAGGCAGGGTGACCCCAGCCTGATCTACCGGCGATTTCTTTTTCGCCCTGCAGCTCAGGCTGGAAACCTGGGCATCTTTTTCTGCTGCTTCCGTTACAATTTTGCCGGGACCAATCACAAGCTTATCCACCTGGCGCGCTATTGGCAGGTATAAAATGATGACAATAGCGGGAGAGCATGGAGTTTTCACGTTGCTCTGCAAACGTCACCCATTTCATTGGTCAGATTGGTGAATGACTATCCAATTACGTAAAGAGTCATTTGAACTATGCCCGTTGATCACGCATCTTGTGCAGTAGAAAATACATAGCGGACTCCCCAGACCAATGTTCAATCTTAAAAGATTGAGCTTGGTCTGGTGAACACCAGACTAGGACTTATGCCCTCAGCAGCATAACATCAGCCAAAGGAGACATAGAAACACATTGTAACATTGTGAATTTTTACATTTTTTAGCCAAGGTATTTGTCCAAAGCGACTTACAAAACATATTGTATGTGTATAGACTAACTTGGAGATAAAAGGGCCCTTTTTTAAAGGGCAGGCTAAGTGCAAAGTCTACATAAAGATAACATGGCAAAATCTATTTGATAAAGTAAAACAATGAGCAAGATTCCAGCCATGAAAATCAGCGGATTCCCTGAAAGCTCCCACACACCACATGATAGCAGCTTTATTTCAGTCACACATGAGAGAGTGACCTATTTGCGCCCACAGACTCACCTGGAGAAGCAGTGTGCGGCCGTGATGACCCACTGGTCGCTAATGAGGGTCCCCCCGCAGATGTGACTCCCTAGCCAGTGTAGGCTCACCTGCCATGGCCATCTGCCCGCCGAGGCATTCCTGCCCCCGACAATACGGCTGTCCAGACGGACCGAGCCACAGCCTGACGTTAAGATAGGAGGACAGGGCTTTCTCACTATACTCAAGAGATACTGTCATATTCCATTCAAGAGAACTTATCCTAAGTGTCTGCTGTTTTTTATTGGTTATTGGTTTTATTGGTTATTGGTTTTTACTGTATGTAGTAGACTAAAGACTCTACTTTGTGACTTTAGAGGTTGATCTTTAGTTTACAGGCTTCTGTGTAGTTGAATGGAAAGCAGTTATATGGATTTCATATGGATTTCATGGCAGAGGCTACTCACCGTTTTGTTCTTTTGTCCCAGTGGCTGTAAAACAGATGATTTAGGGCCATGAACACATATAACACATCTACAATAATACTGTGACTCTAGTGTTAATGTGTGTGTGTGTGTAAATACGGTCGTGTGTGTGTGTGTGTGTGTGTGTGAGTGCGTGCGTGTGAATCAAATTAGAAATACATACCTATCATAACAAGCATCAGACATCCCAACAGAGCAATCAGGTATTTCATCTTGATAACAACTCGATTATAATCACCTGCAAAACGAGCATATATTTTTTTAATGTCCGAATTACAGTAATGTTTAGGAAGTGCTATATGTGCTAGATTCCTCAAATCATCAAGGTCATGCCATCCTTTTGATATTCACAATTGTGTGCTGTTGATGGAAGTTCTTTCAACAGTGATGGCAACTGGAATCATGACCCAGAAAATAATTTTTTTTTGATTGTGAAACACTGAAAACACACTAGACTGAAATACTTTTATTTTTGTTGTATATTCCATGCATATATAAACAGTGTGTTACCTCAGAGTAATAATATTGGAGAGCGCTTACTTACTCGTACGTGTAGCTGTGATGCCTCTTTTCGCATCCGTTGGTTCGCTCTCTCCTAGTGCACCACATCGCCTGTGATCACTGATGTCATCTAATGCGTATCACTCGCTGAACATTTCCTGTAAATGTCATGTCCTTCGATCTCCAAAACAGGGTCAGGCTCTGCCCTTTGACAACACTACTGTTCATGAACAACAGCCGACACACACAACAACCCCTGCCCCCACGCGGGTCAGGCAGAGATGCTGGAGAAAGGTGTGTCCGTTCTCCGGTCTCGGTCACGCTATCAGTGGCCGCTGCTTGGGCATGTGAAACTATGCGGCCTGTGCTCCTGGGCATGTTTGGACTGCAGGTGATTAGGCCGCTGTGGCATAGCGTGCCTCGGCTCACATACACCTGTGAACATACAGTGCATTCATCACCTGAGTGCAGCACCTGGGATGTGTTTGCGTTGGAGAAGTTTCTAAGTTTGTCTCTGGCGATAGCTTTACTCGGAGGAAAAAAAGGTTTTGGGAGAAATATTAACTCTTATGACAAAATAGAGTCAACAGTGGAGTCAGCTGTTAATGCCAAAGACACGAGTTCCCTCTCCTCTATTCTCTCCTATCAGTTTCTACTTCTGCTTACTAATCCCAAAGAAATGAGATTATCATTCTGACTGATCCTTTAGTCAATAACATTGTACTCTAAATATTACTGGCCTGATACAGATTACTGTGTTTAACTATTCATACCAATGTATAATTTTGATTTAATATGATTACTTATTTGATCGAAAAAACTATTTTTTGTGTACACGATGTATCATCTTTAGTCTAGAGGTTAAGTGATTTCTATATGGGAGAAACCTGTTGGTTGAGTAAACTTGGGTTATAAATCAATATTCAGATATTCGTATTTGAATAATTTGGAGTTTAACTGTATATGGGTTAATCTGAATACAGTATATAAGTTATTGGATTATTAGGTTATGTATCCTTGTACAGAGGTGAGTTGGATTGATAGGATACTGAATTCAGAAACACAGAGTTAGCTACTTTTGAGGCAAAACAACACAAATGAATTGCAGTAGTTTTATCTCACTGTTATACGTATAGCCACACTCTGAGCAAACACAATCAGTTTTAGACATTTTTCAAAATACGTCCATTTCAGAGCTATTTGCAAAAAAGGTTGGTATGCTGCTGAGAAAGTCAACAGAGGGCCTGATAAAATCACTGGTGTTTTCTGTCATGCTATTGTGAGCTGAACTGCTACACCCTGGGATGCAGTGGCTAAAAGCAGATTATCCACCTCTGAAATTTCAGAAATAGAGTTTATCCACTTCTTATTAGAGTTTATCCACCTCTCAAAAGAGTTTTTCATCAATTGCAACTTCTAACATCCAAAAATCAAAAAACACACTGCATTATCAACATTTACAATATGTACAATCTAGGAACCATTTAATACCACTAATATTGTTATAAACATTGGACAATAATCTCCAACATAATTTAACATGTTCTGCCTTTAAAAAAAATCTAATACCACATGGTGCAGTCCACCTCATTGTGACCACAGAAATCATAGTTTACCCACCTCTTTCAAAAAAAATTCTCCTTAATTAAAATGTCTCTAATTATACTGACATGTTCTAAATGAACCAGTTTAAAAAAAAACACGCATAGCGGCATCAGGCCTTCTTCAGGGCACAGTTTCAGGGCACAGTTACTCCTTGGCTGGATAAAAAATGTTCTCTCTTTTTTGACAGTTTGTTTTACCTAAGAAGTAAAACATTTTTTTTCTGTGGATTAAGACCACGCCATAATCTTCAAATCAAACGTTTTACCCATCTCTTATTTTACCACTACACTCCTGGTCACACCAGAGCACAAAGGACACAGAGACTGCACTGTAATATTTCCGTACGAGGCATTTCCTTATTGATAACGCCTGTGAAACAAAACGACGACTGGGACTAGTGCACCATTTATCAAGTTAAGAAAAACTACGACAATTGCCTCTATCAAGTTTGTCTACACCACTTTGTCACACACTAGGCTACAACGGTTTCCAATTTGCACTGCCCTTTTTATGAGTAAATTAGGACAAGATTTGTATTTAATTCAGCATATTAACGAAACATTGGGTTGGGTTTTGATGGTCAAATGTAAAGGTAATACATGCCATGTCTTACTCTCCAACTATATCTCTTTTGGTACAACTTTCTATTTTCTATTTAAACCCTCGTGTAGTCATAGCAAACAAAAATCATCGAGCACTGCTGTCAGTGAGAAACTTTACTTTTCCATTAACATGCTAAAACGAATACAATAAAAACACAATAAAAAGATACTGATAGATCCTTGATACAGTCCCTTTGAAATGGGATGGGCACTGGTGACTCAGCTTATCTTAACCAAGGCAAGCGTGACCAACGGATCACCACATCTTACGCACTCAGGCTTTTTTGCTGACCCCTAGTGCCCTGTGCTGAATGTGGGCATGACTGAGTTTTTCCAGTATATTCAGATAGGATGGGAATCCCAGCTAAGATTACTTTTTTTCAGCTGGTATTCTGGGAAGCCCAATGATTAATTTCCCTCCACAAGGATCTACAGCATGTGCTGTTGACCTCGTCATTATAACTCCAAACATCTACGCCAGATCAGGCCTCCCAAGGTCACTACTGGAAATGTTATGAAGGAATATGATATGCTATGTAAGGGATAATGTTATGAAGGAATATGATATGCTATGTAAGGGATAATGTTATGAAGGAATATGATATGCTATGTAGGGGATAATGTTATGAAGGAATATGATATGCTATGTAAGGGTAGGGGATAATGTTATGAAGGAATATGATATGCTATGTAAGGGTAGGGGATAATGTTATGAAGGAATATGATATGCTATGTAAGGGATAATGTTATATAGGAATATGATATGCTATGTAAGGGTAGGGGATAATGTTATATAGGAATATGATATGCTATGTAAGGGATAATGTTATGAAGGAATGTGATATGCTATGTAAGGGATAATGTTATATAGGAATATGATATGCTATGTAGGGGATAATGTATAGAACGGCGGCCCCAACGATAATAATGTTGGGGGGGGGGGGGGGGGGGCAATGGGGTCAGTCCATGGCCTTTGGAACTATCTCAACTCCACCCTCTCCTACAGTGCCTCTGTCCATACATGCGGTACATTACCCTTCTGGCAGGAGGCGACAGAGAGCACACTAACAACCTGTCAGTGTCTATTGATACTGTAGCCATACAACTGAGTTGTGTCACGTTAACAAGTCCATTTAAGCCAAAGTCAAATCCTTATCAGTTGTTCAGTCATCTACTCTCATTACCGTGTGGGATGCATTTCTACAAAAGTCAGCTTTACTGTTGATTGGTAGACTTTGTTACTTCCATGTGGTATCCGTTATTTCAAGTCAACTTGAGTTACCTGTACATCTGCATCTACTCTGTCCCTTACTCATACCTCATCACTGCCTGCTCAGGAGTAGTGTCCCTACCCATAACAAGTTCTGTCCCTTACTCATAACTCATCACTGCCTGCTCAGGAGTAGTCTCCCTACCCATAACAAGTTCTGTCCCACTGTTCATATCTCTAAATCTAATTTAATGAACCATCTTTCCCCCATAGCTTTCAATAGACTGTGATTTTCCACTAGTGCAATTTATTTATTTAATGCTTTTGGCCAGCAGGGGGCAGCTGAGGCCCATCACAGAGCTAAACCCCTGGGAGAGCTGGGTCGTCCGATCCAGTGCTTCTCTAGAGGGCAAAGTGCTTCTGACAGTGGCAACGCTGAAATGGAGGATACATAATGTCCGATCATTACGATCTTTTCACTAATGTCATTTCCTCTGATCTTGGTGACATTTTCACAGATACTTTAGCCCTTGTTTGTAACTGCATGAGAAGTTTTTGTGTTGAAGATTGAATGCAGAGACAAGGAAGGAAATGAATGAGTTGAATAGAAGATAAGGAAAGGAAATGGGATTAGAATGGTCAAACAAAAAAAAATGAGATTACATATCAAATAAAACCAATCCGCATTTATGATGGGGCCATTGGAAGGTCAGAACTTTGAAACATGATTGTTTTGTGAGTCATGCTCAGTTGAAGTGAGTAGCATTCATTCCTTCATGTCTCACTGTCTCACTGTCTCAGCCCCCAGATGCTGTCTATGCATCCCCTGGTAGAAGCCTCAGCAATGGGCCCTGCCATAAAGCTCTCTCTGGGTCGAGTTTCATCTTTTTGTTTGGGGCAGGAAAGGCAGACAATGACCATCTCTCTCTCGACGACCTCTGACGCTGGAGTACAGTGGTTTCAAAGCCTTGAAGTTAACACCTGCCCGAGTGTCTTTTTTACACAGACTCAGAGCGCAGACATAACAGCGATTAGCACACACCCATAACAAGTGATCCGTCATTCATCCATCCATGCTCGCGCTGGACTGGAGAGAGAGAGAGAGAGAGAGAGAGCGGAGTTAAAGCAACGCGTGGTCAGGCTAATGACTAAGTATAAGTAAGTATATACTCATTTGATCTCGTGAGGGAAATTTGGTCTCTGCATATATCCCAATCCGTGAATTAGTGAAACACACTTAGCACAGAGTGAGCACACTTATCCCGACACAGTGAGCTGCCTGCTACAGCGGTGCTCGGGGAGCAGTGAGGGGTTAGGTGCCTTGCTCAAGGGCACTTCAGCCGTGCCTACTGGTCGGGGTTTGAACCGGCGAACCCTCCGGTTACAAGTCCGAAGCGCTAACCAGTAGGCCACGGCTGCCCCCACTACAGTCCCTTGTGTCTCTGCTGTGGCCGTCTCCTTATTTACTGTAGCTCCTGGGCATGACTCCCCGGAGTCCCCGCAGAGCGATTAGATTAAAGTAGCATCTATATAGTGGTGTGGCTGAGGCTGCTTTTCAGAATGATGGTGGGCAGACAGCAGGAGGAGACTTTTTATTTGATTTGATTTGACTCTGGGAATTTAATTCATGACGTCAATACTAGAGCTACCAGCACGCCGAAAATTCATTTTCATGTGTCGTTAGGTTTTATCTGCCGCAGAAGCATACTGGGACTGTGTGTTGGGCTTGTACGTTTCATTGAATTTCATGCTCAATTTCCAGTTGTATGGCCATTTTCCAGGTTCTAGCATATGAAAGTCCTCATGTACTGTCTGGAGAGTTCGGATATAAAAATACATACGTGTCTCGTGGAGGAGGAGTGTGTGTGTGTGTGTGTGTGTGTGTGTGTGTACTGGGGGTGGGGGTTGGGGTTTAGGTCGGGAGGGAGCATGTTTTTAGGGAGTATATATATGGGCCCACTGAGGCAGCTGTAACATTTCCAGAGCTACTCAGTAAACTAGGCCTGAACTTTTCATGGGCAACAAAATCCCAGACAGCAGAGGACTTTGGGCCGGAGCGAGTCTGGTTCTGGCAAAGATAATAATGGATTGCATTAGGACCAAGACCAGAACCAAGCCAGACTAAGTGACCCCTAAAGTACAGCAAGTGGCTGATTTAGTTGGAACTCAAATAGATTGTTTCTTGAGTAACAGCAATCTTGAAGTGTTTCTATGTGGGCACATATGTGTGTGTGTGTGTGTGTGTGTGTGTGTGTGTGTGTGTGT
>NC_055959.1:37423362-37425862 GCF_018492685.1 Alosa sapidissima | reverse complement strand
CACTTACCCATACTTCAGATACTTTTTCTAAACTCTTAACACAGACTCACACCTAAAAAACACAATTGGCCAAATGGATCATTTTCTTCTCAAAAACACATTTTGTTAAATATATACTAACTCTTCATTTCAAAACAGAAAACATATTTCTCTGCACACACTCCCTTTACCAAAACACTGGAAATCTGACTCAAAATGAAATTATTCTGTCAAAGAATAACACTTGTTTTCACTTCACAAGGTACATGCAGTCAAACAAAGTACACCAGGTTTCAAAATACTGACTATTGTTGACATTACAAAAACTGCATAGACTTTTATGTTTCAGATTTACAGGTATTTGCATGCAAAACATGCTCTATCCACAGTTTTTAACCTAAATTTCTTGGTTGGGAACTGTATGTCCACATAATGTTCACATTCAAAAGCATTCCAGTAAAAAGCAAATCGTTTTTTTTCCTTTACTGTTTACTACAGGAGGTACAGTAGAAATACTGTTTACAGTATGATAGAACAGAAAATGTTTTACAGTATTGCAATGGTACAGTAGAAATACTGTTTACAGTATGATAGAACAGAACAAATTTTACAGTGTTGCTTACAGTGAACAAAATATCCATGAAACACACAAGAGCATTCTGAACAAAAAACAACAGCAAAAAGCCCAGATAAAAAGGGGGGAACTAAAAAAAGCACAAAATTACTGTATCTAATCTCTGCGATCTTCAAAGTTAGGCCACATGTTTTCATCAACATTGCATCTGATATTATCCAAGGCGATGCACCTGAGATAAAACCATTTGGTAGCAGAAGCAGAGCAGAAGCAGAGGTTTTGATAGTGTATCTAAGGTTTGGAATATTGTCTTTGCTATTGTGGGATGTTGTGTGTTAACATTCGTAAATACTACAAAAACAATCCATAGTTTTGTTGGGAGGTATAGCTTGTCTGTTAAGAAAATGTAAGCATTGCGGAAATGTGTTCACTGACTGCATATTGTGTGAAAACGACATGAAATGTGTGAATGGTATGGCCACAAAAGACCGATGCTGTTCTAATTGTGTTTAGAGTTATGAAAATGTGACAACTGATTAGACAAACGCTTGTTAGCGACTGAAAAAAAACTGTAAAGTAGAGGGTGGCTATTATTATTAAGTAGAGGATGGCTATTAAAGTAGAGGATGGCTATTATTATAAAGTAGAGGATGGTTATTAAAGTAGAGGGTGGCTATTATTATTAAGTAGAGGATGGCTATTACAGTTTTTTCTGAATGCTTAAACACATTTTTTGTAACTATGGCTTTTTTTGCAAAACTCTACACACAAATGGCAAAACCACTCACTGAGTTCGCAAAACTAAAAGCACAATCACTGCTTTGCACTCAGTTTGCAATTTTGTAACACACACTTTGCACAAACTGTAGGCACAATGGCTATTATTTACACTATTTTGCCAACTCTCTGGCACACTTTCTCATGTGAAAACTGTTTTAGATAATTAGTTCACTTTGCAATCAGCCTAAGCACTATAAATAAGCCATAGGTAATGTACAATGGGTACAATAGAGGGAGCAGGAAGAGTGAGAAGAGAAAAAAACAGACAAAAAATCAGTCTACATGTGGGGATATTGTCGTGTCAGGCCTGGATATGTCATTCCAGAATATATTTTTCCCGGTGCCTTGGACTAGGACATTGCATGTGATGTAGACAGAATTTTGAGAGAGACGACCCGATGTAGACTGATTTGTTTTGTCTCAGTGAAATGCTATTTTGTGTTTTGACTTGGAAAAACACACTTGTGTTTGTTTTGATGTGTGTAAATAAACACTAATACTTGAAGTTGGGATCCCTGTATGTTTACAGAACTATGACAAAAGTATGACCTCAGACTGACATAGTCTACCTTGTGCACAGAGAAAGCAAAAGCCAGATGTGTTTTTTATTCATACCATCAGTGTGTTGTTGGCACATTGTGTGCTTACTATTGTGATGGCTTGTGTTTACTGTTAGATACGAAAACACCATTTTTACGAAGGTGTGAAGAGTTAAGCAAGGTGTGTTAGCTTTTGCAAGAGAACTACAATGTTTTGCTGATTGGGTGAGAGGTTTTGCCATTTGTGTGTAGAGTTTTGCAAAAAAAGCCATAGTTACAAAAAATGTGTTTAAGCATTCAGAAAAAACTGTAAAGTAGAGGATGGCTATTATTATAAAGTAGAGGATGGTTATTATTATTTAGGATGGCATTATTGTGGATGGTTATTATTATTTAGGATGGTATTATTGTGGATGGTATAATTAAAAGTTCATTGAAAGTTCTTGAAAACCTCAGGTAGGTGATTCCCCGTATGATTTTGGCCCTGATCAATGTCACATCGGTGTGTGTATGTGAGTGTGTGCATGTGTGTGTGTGTGTGTGTGTTTGCGTGTGTGTGTGTGTGTGTTTGTGTGTGTACGTGTGTGTGTGTGTGTGCATCTGTGTGTGTGTGCGTGTGTGCGTATGT
>NC_055959.1:37418362-37420862 GCF_018492685.1 Alosa sapidissima | reverse complement strand
CACACACACACACACACACACACTAATGAATCTCCCCGATCCTTCATAGATTTAAACCATATTACTTTATGTTGAAGCCATTGTGCTCTTTGAGCCGCTTGTGTGTTGATGCCAGATGGCTAGATGTTGTGGAGACGTGGCAGTTGTGATTGGTGCGCTGGGGGAGCGATCGTGTCAAACTCAGCGTCACTAATAGGTGCTCTGATCTCATCACTGAGGCCTGCATGGCATACAACATATTTTCACTCTAAAACGGTTTCATCTGTTTCAATTATACGTAGAAGGGCAATTTACAGTAAATAATGTTTTTTTTTTTTTTAATATTTTCTCATGGAGGAAGCTCCTTGGCCTTCCGTTTGTTTCTGTGCTGATTTCCCATTGTGTTGAATGGGTTGGAGTTTGCCTGTTTGCACTTGGAGTTTAGTCTTTTAGGCCAGAGGAAATGAGACGCAGGCACTTCTGTGAAGCTGATGGACATCTCCCCCCTTCTCTCTCTGTGTAGGAGTGTTTTTATTTCTCTACATGCATGCACTTCTCTTTCATCAGTCCTTTCTCTCTCTCTTTTCCAATCTCTCTTTCACACAGTGTCTCTGTTTAAGTCCTCAGAGTGAGCTTTAATGCAGAGCTTTTACTTTTATTGGTCTCAATCCCAGGCTATAGAGTTACAGTAATCAAGGCGAGAGATAACTATGGTCTGTACCAAGAGCTGGGGGGCATGGTGGGATTTATACGGTCTGAGTTTTCTTACAGTGTAAAGCGGCGTGACAAGGCCACAGAGGCGACATGGTCAGAGAAGGTTAGCTGGTCATCACATATGACACCCAAACGTCCTGCTGCTTTGGTGGGACCAAGAGAGAGGGAGTCCATCTTGATGCTGAATGTTGTGATAAATGGCTGGTTTGGGAAGACCAGCAGTTTAGACTTGGAGAGGTTTAGTTGGAGGTGATGTTTCTTCATCCAAGATATGTCAGAGACAATTCATGTGGAGACTATGGTGTCTTGTGGGAAAGACAGATATTGAATTGCCCCTTGGGGATCAATAAAGTATCTATCTATCTATCTATCTATCTATCTATCTATCTGGTATCATCTGTGTCATGATATAAGAAGCAAAGGATGTTTGCACAAAGGCAAATAGACTCAGGTTCTTCTGAGAGGTTGGTGAAAATCCAACCCGTCTCTCTTTTGTTGGTGTAGATGGCATCCATTCCCTTACACTTAGGTTTGCAGAGTGTAAGTTGCTTTATAGAGCATTAGTTTGATGGGAAGCTGTTTTACATAAAAGCTGATTAAACTCTCTATTCTCCACCATTTCTCTCTCCCTCTATCCCTCCCCCTCCCTCTCCTTCCATTCTCTTTCTCTCTCTCCCTCCCTCTCTCCCTCTCTCTTTCTGATTGAGCAGCCAGTCATATCTCAGCGTGACTGTGTTTTGCAGCAGAAAGTCTCTTTCCCTGATTACGTCTGGTCCAGGGCAGATCCTGTTATCCTGAATGAGCCACTCCTGCGTCTGTGTACCTAATGCAATACCCCTGGGAAGAAAGCTGACCCCTCGGCTCGGTCACTCACTCACACACTCGCTCACTCACACACTTCCTCACTCACACACTCGCTCAGCCAGGGACACACTCAGAAGGAGAGCACTGGAGGACTTACACACCAGTGTGTGGTCCTGGTCCCCATCTGAAAAGTGTGTGTGTTTTGTGTGTTTTGTGTGTGTGTGTGTGCATGAGAGTGTGTGTGTGTGTGTGTGTGTGTGTGTGCATGAGAGTGTGTGTGTGTGTGTGTTTGTGTGTGTGCATGAGTGTGTGTGTGTTTGTGTGTGTGCATGAGTGTGTGTGTGTGTGTGTGTGTGTGTGTTTGTGTGTGTGTGTGTGTGTGTGTGTGTGTGTGTGTGTGTGTGTGTGTGTGTGTGCATGAGTGTGTGTGTGTGTGTGTGTGTTTGTGTGTGTGCATGAGTGTGTGTGTGTGTTTGTGTGTGTGCATGAGTGTGTGTGTGTGTGTGTGTGTGTGTGTTTGTGTGTTTGTGTGTGTGCATGAGTGTGTGTGTGTGTGTGTGTGTGTGTGTGTGCATGAGTGTGTGTGTGTGTGTGTGTGTGTGCATGAGAGTGTGTGTGTGTTTACAAAAGAAAGGTGTGTCCTATTTGTGTGTGGTCTGTTGGAGACTGGAGACTTGTTCCATAAAGTGTTTTACATGGATTTAGCAGTTTAGTGATTAAGTGATTTGAGGACCTGAATGAACACTCCCTTCTACAGTACCTGAACACTCCCTTCTACAGTACCTGAACACTCCCTTCTACAGTACCTGAACACTCCCTTCTACAGTACCTGAACACTCCCTTCTACAGTACCTGAACACTCCCTTCTACAGCACCTGAACACTCCCTTCTACAGTACCTGAACACTCCCTTCTACAGCACCTGAACACTCCCTTCTACAGCACCTGAACACTCCCTTCTACAGCACCTGAACACTCCCTTCTACAGTACCTGAACACTCCCT
>NC_055959.1:37405862-37413362 GCF_018492685.1 Alosa sapidissima | reverse complement strand
ACGTAATAGCCGAATATAAAATAGGCTTGCCTATCCCATTTCAATTAGGCAGCACTACACCACCACGAATAAGCTGTCATTAAGTGTTTACGTTTAGTGGTCACTTTTATGGCGTGACGTTTCTTGGGCATTTAGCTTCACCATCACGTCAAGTTGTAACATAGGCAGCAAAAGTGGGATATAGTTCAACTGCTTCCCCAAAACAATTCCTCCATAACTGTGTTTTTAATCGTTTGATATGTGGATAACTTTCAGTGGACTAAACAAAAGGTAAATATTTTGTTATCACAAGGCTATAGCTGGTTTGTTATATGGCGAAGCATATAGCCAACTTTGTTTGCAGCAGTGAAGCTGAGTTTGTTGTTAACATTGTTGGTAACTGTCAGGGAATTTAACCCCAACATATAGATACAAGAAGCACAACACGTAGTATGGCTTTGCCCACAAACTCTGGTACCAAGAGGAGAGCCTGCTAATGTAGCCTAAGGAAGAATTCCTCACACCATCAGTCTCTGACTCTGCAGCCCAATAGCTGTGTATTTTATTGTACAGATGCACACAGAAAATAGGAAGCAAGACATTGCGACTTCATTGTGACATACTCTTACTGTATCTCACCCACACACACACACAGACAGGGTGCAGTTCCTGTCTGTCTGGGTGCACACTTAACTTGTACTCTCTGTTCTTAGAACTCAGCACAACATTTAACTTGAACTCTCTGTTCTTAGAACTCAGCACAACAATATTTCTGCTTACACAAATGGTTATACAATTATAATAATTTCCTTACAGTAATGTAAACGTTTCTTCAGTTAGGAGCAGTAGACTACTGTTTTTTTATGTTCATTTTCATTGGCAAAAGCTAGCCTAATATGCATGAGAAACTATTTGAGGGAGCTGCAGCTGTTAGCATCAGCACGATCATATTAACACAGCAGGCACTAGCCCAGTGAAGGATCGTGTAAACCCCATCCCCAGAAACCAGTTTCAAACCAAGCTTGCGCTGATATGATGCATGATCACTGATCAGATTGCTATTTTCTGACAGGATGAGCACAACCATGCAGGTTCTCTGAATCTCAAGCTCTTTAGCCTAGCACAGGGGTGGGCAAACTTTTTGGCTCAAGGGCCACATTGGGTTTTGAAAACTGGCCGGCGGGCCGCACAACAACCCCCCCCCCTACATTTTTTATAGCCTATAATTTAGTATGAAACGTATTTGTTTTAAAATATGAATTGCTTAAAAATGCTGCTAATTTTATGCGGTTTAACAAATGTATAAATTGTGCACTGTCGCTTTAAGACAGTCGCTTTAATTCACGTTTTTCTTAATGATCTTCTGCTCCGCTATGGCTAGTGCTGTACCTACAACTGGGCCCTCTCACAGTTTTTAAATGGTCAGTAGTGGGAACTACTGTTGCCTTCATGATTTCCTTTTAAAACTTTCTTATAAGAAGGAGATATCAATTATCAACAATGACAAGCCAGCTGGAACCTGCGGCTCTCTCTCCCTCTCGTGAGTGCAGACGCGTTCCCAATTAAATGGATCGCATAATGTTCACGTTAGATCTGCTGCAAAGGAGATAACTAAGAGTTAACTTAGTTTAACATGATGTTATCTCTATTTAACATGATGTTTTGACATTGACATAATGTTCTCTAAGGAGAGTGAAAAGCAGTTTGCAGTAAAGCTAACCAACGTCGTCTCTATCGCAGGAAAAAAATAGCGAGCAGCCTGATAACCAAATGAAATGCTCGGCGGGCCGGATGAAAGTGCTTGGCGGGCCAGATCCGGCCCGCGGGCCGCAGTTTGCCCACCCCTGGCCTAGCATCTTAATGCTGGATTCACAGCACGGTGAATGACAAACGGTGACAAAATGCTGCTGTTTATGAGTTCATATCATCAAGGACTATATCACGTTTTATATGTTATTATGATCACTCGCATCGCATTACCATGGGGTTACTGTGTAGGTAGTGCTACGGTTAACTTAACATAGATAGATAGATACTTTATTGATCCCCAGGGGAAATTCAAGATTACACTGGAGAGATGTTAAAAAACTTTTAAACTTTTGTTTTATTCTCCCGAGACGCTAGCTACTTAACCTCCTGAGACCCGTGGTATAAATTTGAATGCATTTTTTATTTCTCTCAGTTATTTTGGTTTATTAGGGCTTCATGAGTATACAAAATAAATTTCACCTCTGTACATCAAGTAGTTTTTGAGAAAAGTGATGTCCTCATTTGAGGACATTGGGTCTATTTTACCATAAAACACAACTAAATCGCCATTGTGTAACAAAGTGTAACTCTGTTTATTTCATCAGAATAGAATAGAGTTAAGAGTAAAACAAAAGTATAAAGTGTGTGTGTGTGTGTTTGTTAGTGTGTGTGTGTGTGCGTGTGTGTGTGCGTGTATACACAGGTACATGTGAGAGAGTGCACCTATGTATTTCAATTGATTTTTTTTTTTTTTAAAGTAACAAAAACATAAACAATGAAATTAAACACTAAATTCAAGGATGTGCAAAATAATGCAAACTGTGTGTGTGTGATAGTATGGCACCCTGGAGGTGTCATTGCAAGATATTTTGTGTGTATATCAAGATAATGTGCACTCATTTTACTAAAAATGTGTGTAATTTAGCTAAATGCAAGTACAGTTTAGCTATGAGCCCACAATTTAGTAAAATGAGCACACTATTTATGAAACTGAGCACATCATTTGCTAAATTCAGTGCACATTCTAGTACAATGAGAGCATGATTTAGCAAAATTAGCTATTTTTGTCAAATGAGCTCACAGTTTAGTAAAACGAGTGAACTATTTACTAAAAAGAGTGGACAATTTAGTAAAATGAGCACACTATGTACTAGAATGAGTGCACAACTCAGTAAAATGAGCGCATGATTTAGTAAAACGAGCGCATATTCATTGGAACATATAATTAAAAAAATCAATTTTAAGTTTAGTTGACAAAACTGTGTGAAAACAACAGTGCAAAATGCAAAAAACAATGCATGCAACTTGGGCATTTAGCTTCACCATCACGTCAAGTTGTAACATAGGCAGCAAAAGTGGGATATAGTGCAACTGCTTCCCCAAAACAATTCCTCCATAACTGTGTTTTTAATCGTTTGATATGTGGATAACTTTCAGTGGACTAAACAAAAGGTAAATATTTTGTTATCACAAGGCTATAGCTGGTTTGTTATATGGCGAAGCATATAGCCAACTTTGTTTGCAGCAGTGAAGCTGAGTTTGTTGTTAACATTGTTGGTAACTGTCAGGGAATTTAACCCCAACATATAGATACAAGAAGCACAACACGTAGTATGGCTTTGCCCACAAACTCTGGTACCAAGAGGAGAGCCTGCTAATGTAGCCTAAGGAAGAATTCCTCACACCATCAGTCTCTGACTCTGCAGCCCAATAGCTGTGTATTTTATTGTACAGATGCACACAGAAAATAGGAAGCAAGACATTGCGACTTCATTGTGACATACTCTTATCTCACCCACACACACACACAGACAGGGTGCAGTTCCTGTCTGTCTGGGTGCACACTTAACTTGTACTCTCTGTTCTTAGAACTCAGCACAACATTTAACTTGAACTCTCTGTTCTTAGAACTCAGCACAACAATATTTCTGCTTACACAAATGGTTATACAATGATAATAATTTCCTTACAGTAATGTAAACGTTTCTTCAGTTAGGAGCAGTAGCCTACTGTTTTTTTTATGTTCATTTTCATTGGCAAAAGCTAGCCTAATATGCATGAGAAACTATTTGAGGGAGCTGCAGCTGTTAGCATCAGCACAATCATATTAACACAGCAGGCACTAGCCCAGTGAAGGATCGTGTAAACCCCATCCCCAGAAACCAGTTTCAAACCAAGCTTGCGCTGATATGATGCATGATCACTGATCAAATTGCTATTTTCTGACAGGATGAGCACAACCATGCAGGTTCTCTGAATCTCAAGCTCTTTAGCCTAGCACAGGGGTGGGCAAACTTTTTGGCTCAAGGGCCACATTGGGTTTTGAAAACTGGCCGGCAGGCCGCACAACAACCCCCCCCCCCCCCCCTACATTTTTTATAGCCTATAATTTAGTATGAAACGTATTTGTTTTAAAATATGAATTGCTTAAAAATGCTGCTAATTTTATGCTGTTTAACAAATGTATAAATTGTGCACTGTCGCTTTAAGACAGTCGCTTTAATTCACGTTTTTCTTAATGATATTCTGCTCCGCTATGGCTAGTGCTGTACCTACAGCTGTGCCCTCTCACAGTTTTTAAATGGTCAGTAGTGGGAACTACTGTTGCCTTCATGATTTCCTTTTAAAACTTTCTTATAAGAAGGAGATATCAATTATCAACAATGACAAGCCAGCTGGAACTTGCGGCTCTCTCTCCCTCTCGTGAGTGCAGACGCGTTCCCAATTAAATGGATCGCATAATGTTCACGTTAGATCTGCTGCAAAGGAGATAACTAAGAGTTAACTTAGTTTAACATGATGTTATCTCTATTTAACATGATGTTTTGACATTGACATAATGTTCTCTAAGGAGAGTGAAAAGCAGTTTGCAGTAAAGCTAACCAACGTCGTCTCTATCGCAGGAAAAAAATAGCGAGCAGCCTGATAACCAAATGAAATGCTCGGCGGGCCGGATGAAAGTGCTTGGCGGGCCAGATCCGGCCCGCGGGCCGCAGTTTGCCCACCCCTGGCCTAGCATCTTAATGCTGGATTCACAGCACGGTGAATGACAAACGGTGACAAAATGCTGTTGTTTATGAGTTCATATCATCAAGGACTATATCACGTTTTATATGTTATTATGATCACTCGCATCGCATTACCATGGGGTTACTGTGTAGGTAGTGCTACGGTTAACTTAACATAGATAGATAGATACTTTATTGATCCCCAGGGGAAATTCAAGATTACACTGGAGAGATGTTAAAAAACTTTTAAACTTTTGTTTTATTCTCCCGAGACGCTAGCTACTTAACCTCCTGAGACCCGGGGTATAAATTTGAATGCATTTTTTATTTCTCTCAGTTATTTTGGTTTATTAGGGCTTCATGAGTATACAAAATACATTTCACCTCTGTACATCAAGTAGTTTTTGAGAAAAGTGATGTCCTCATTTGAGGACATTGGGTCTATTTTACCATAAAACACAACTAAATCGCCATTGTGTAACAAAGTGTAACTCTGTTTATTTCATCAGAATAGATTGGAGTTAAGAGTAAAACAAAAGTATAAAGTGTGTGTGTGTGTGTTTGTTAGTGTGTGTGTGTGTGTGTGTGCGTGTGTGTGCGCGTGTATACACAGGTACATGTGAGAGAGTGCACCTATGTATTTCAATTGAATTTTTTTTTTTTTAAAGTAACAAAAACATAAACAATGAAATTAAACACTAAATTCAAGGATGTGCAAAATAATGCAAACTGTGTGTGTGTGTGTGTGTGTGTGATAGTATGGCACCCTGGAGGTGTCATTGCAAGATATTTTGTGTGTATATCAAGATAATGTGCACTCATTTTACTAAAAATGTGTGTAATTTAGCTAAATGCAAGTACAGTTTAGCTATGAGCCCACAATTTAGTAAAATGAGCACACTATTTATGAAACTGAGCACATCATTTGCTAAATTCAGTGCACATTCTAGTACAATGAGAGCATGATTTAGCAAAATTAGCTATTTTTGTCAAATGAGCTCACAGTTTAGTAAAACGAGTGAACTATTTACTAAAAAGAGTGGACAATTTAGTAAAATGAGCACACTATGTACTAGAATGAGTGCACAACTCAGTAAAATGAGCGCATGATTTAGTAAAACGAGCGCATATTAATTGGAACATATAATTAAAAAAATCAATTTTAAGTTTAGTTGACAAAACTGTGTGAAAACAACAGTGCAAAATGCAAAAAACAATGTGTGTGCATGTGTGTATTCGAAACGGCTAAACTTTTAGAACTAGCACCATAGGTCTATTACTGTATGTGGAAGCAATCTGGAAGCACACATTTTAAGTCCCAAAGTCCTCAAATGAGGACATAAAAGATAAAAGCTTCCTGATGTGTTACAATAAAAAATAAATGTGAAAAATGTATGCCATATCATACTAGAACTGTTAAAGGAGAATTCCAAAAATAATTCAGTGGAAATGCATGGATCCCTTATCATACCTGTTCATTCTTATTCGTTGCTCGAACTCGTTGCTTATCGTGACTAAATTCAAGATGGCTGCAAACGCTAAACTTCGTGAAGATACTGTCTGTATAAATCGTCTTGTAAGTAAACTACCAGTGCTTTTTCAAAGTTCTCAATGTCTCGTTTTAAATGTCAGGGCCCTCGGAAGTCTACCAATGAAGTGTGGAGATACATTGAGCCTCGTAAATGGGTGTAAAACAGTGATTTATTTGCATGGCTAGCCCGATGCCGAAGCACCACTATTGAAAAAGCTGTTGGTAGCATCGGCTAACTAGCGCCTGATTTTGGAGTGCAGGGGACAAGCCGAGATGGGCTATGAGACATACGTTCACACTCGGTATCATGTTTCAATACACTTTAGGTCAATATCACCACGGAATTCTCCTTTAATAAGCATGAATAAACAAGTTTCAACCCTATAAATTACAATGGCACTTTACCATGACGACAGTTGTCATGTGCCGCTGATAAAACATTTAGGTTGATATCGACGCCATCTTGATTTTTCCCAATATAGTATAATGTGCTTTTATTACCACTAACTGGTGCAAAAAACTGTCATGATATGAGGGCAACAGAAATTTATTCAGAATATTGAAGTAGAAAGTCCTGCAAAGCCTAAATGTTATGTCCTCATACGAGGACGCAGGGTCTTAGGAGGTTAAGGTAGTTTGCTCATTATCTCAGATCAGTGAAGAACTACCAGAGAAAACATTGGGGAGAAAACCCAAACAAGTTAATGTTAGACTTAGACTAGCTGTGTTACAGTTTCTCGTTGCAAAATTAAAATCTCCATGCGCTTTTGTAGGCTACACGCAGTCTCAAAAACACTGTTTACAGCTCTTGAGTCACGTACTAGGCCTAGGTCATTTTTTTTATAACGATGATTTAGATAGGCCTAGGCTACACTTATGGGGTGGGTGCGTTTTCTAAAGAATCTCCCGTCTTGGTTTTGTAGAGAAATTAATATTAAGTGACACATACGTAAAAGGGAGAAAAAAAGGTCATCTTCCGATATTTAGCAGGCTACGGTCTGGAATTTAATTTAATATTGTTGTAATGGTAGGATAACTACACAGTTTACACAATAATTACACTGTGTTATAAATATTGTATATCAATGCATTTATTGTCTGTCAATTACCCAAAATTGTGGCTCTGTCTCTCATTGAACAGTAGCTTATTTAATGCATTCTAATGCATTGTCAATCACTTCCGGGAACTTTTTGAAGTTTACATGAACCACGTGACCTTAATTAATTTTGAAC
>NC_055959.1:37388362-37398362 GCF_018492685.1 Alosa sapidissima | reverse complement strand
TGCGCGTTCTCGGTGTTGGGATGACGTTGGCCAATCATGAAACGTGGAGACGCACAAGACCGCCTCTATTAAAAACAATTACTTCCGCATTCAGCAATAGCTTAATCTACACTGCGGTCATTTTTTGTGTCTAACCTATAACATCAAATAAATCAGTTGTTGTATGGTATGCACGTCCATAGTGGGATATTTGCACGCACAGCACTATTAAATTGCATTCGAGATCCAAAATGTTAGTAGAGGCGGAGCTCCACCTGTAAGATATATGACAGAATCCTACACGTGAGATAACTTCATTTTTAAGACAATTGATTGGTCAGTGGGCGGTAGATTACACGATTTGAGCTATAACTTAGCACATAACCTCATCCCGACCAGGTTTGGTTGTCAGCATAAGATACCATGGTGATATAGCGACACTAAAACAGATCCACTTTCGTGTCACAGCATAGCCTGGCTTTGAGCACAACATACCTCACTAACCCATTAATCGAGATTCGTAGTATACCCCACAGGACTCTCACAAACACACACAGAAACACACACACACACACACATGCACGCACGCGCACACACACACAAACATGTAGCTGAACTGGCCAGGAGCTGGTCTGGACTCTCACAAACACACACACTCAAACACAATCACACACACACACATGTGGAGCTGAACTGGCCGGACCAGCGTCTCGGTCTCACTCTTCCGAGTTGTTGATGACAGGAACAGGACCTCACCACACACACACACAGGGTGATATTTCTCACGTTTCCTGTTGTAATAATGTTCTGGCTAATGGGATGTTTGATGAAAGACGACTTGCAAGTGTGACCTGTTTGTGTGTGTGGGAGAAGGAGAAAGACAAATATGTGTACTTGGCTGTTTTTCCCAGAGATGTTATGCTAAATAAATTCCCATTAGTCTGAAGGTTATTGAGTGAAATCATAAAAATTGTTTTACTCCCAGCGACCCTTCAGGTCGGTCACACAACCAACCTACAGACTACAGGGCCGTGGGTCAAAACACAAGGGATCACTGAAAAGGATAATTGAAAAAAAATATGAATAACTTTATGTATCTTTACTAACTTTATGTATCCCTCCACTGATAACAGAGCATAGAACTAGGAGTAGTACACACATTCATGCCATCAGAAGTGCATCTCAAATCAACAAACAAAAGCAAATGATTAAGAACATTTGCAAACAGTTTTTGGTTCGCCGCAAATGTTTTCAAAAGACAGACAAACATTCTGAAGAGGAAGCTAGAATTGTCATTTGAAACGAATGATCTGGAATGTTTATGAAAAACTCTTCAAAGGGAAAAGTCTGAGAAAGCCAGTTCCCATCTGGTTGATTGTTCCTGTGACTCGTGGTGATGGTAAGGCCAATCTAATGGAGGCTATTTTTATTTACTGTTGACTGTTGTTGATTATCACATAATACACCAAACACTAACCCTCTGAATCCCCATATCCCCCTCAGCCTTGGGGTTTGATGTCATTTCCTGTCAATTCCATTTACAGCTCTTGACTGCTTTTTAACGAGGCCACCAGTGGTGGCGATGTGGACACGCAGAACACATGTTCCTCTGGGCACCACTGAGTAATTACCGCTTTACGACCCGAGTCCTCACCACAGCTAGAATGGCTTCGCCATTCTGCAAATGTTTAGTCTCAGAACAGAGATGTGAATGAGGACCAACCGACTGACTGTCTCTGTCTCGCTGGAGCTATGAGCATGGGACATGACATGCTACTGGGTCTTTTGCACTGACGCTGGATGTTGTGCTCAAAATTGGCAGGACATGTACGTACGTGCCAGGTCTCCTGTTTGTTTGTCATGGTCTTATTTTGGATTGGATGGTATGAGCATTCTCATTTTCACAGAGTTATTGGGCCACAAGCTAAACATTTCCAGGAGTTAGCATGTCTCACAAGGAGATTGTGTAATGCACAAATAAACTCAGTCTAAGGCATGGAAACACACACACACACACCAAAATGGTAAGAATGCCAAATGGTAAGAATTAGTCTGACACTATATGGAGAGAGAGAAACAGAAAGGAAGTGTGGGATAGAGAGGGTATGAAGATAGAGAGAGGAAGTGTGGGATAGAGAGGGTATGAGGATAGAGAGAGGAAGTGTGGGATAGAGAGGGTATGAGGATAGAGAGAGGAAGTGTGGGATAGAGAGGGTAAGAGGATAGAGAGAGGAAGTGTGGGATAGAGAGGGTATGAGGATAGAGAGAGGAAGTGTGGGATAGAGAGGGTATGAGGATAGAGAGAGGAAGTGTGGGATAGAGAGGGTAAGAGGATAGAGAGAGGAAGTGTGGGATAGAGAGGGTATGAGGATAGAGAGAGGAAGTGTAGGATAGAGAGGGTATGAGGATAGAGAGAGGAAGTGTGGGATAGAGAGGGTATGAGGATAGAGAGAGGAAGTGTGGGATAGAGAGGGTATGAGGAAGTGTGGGATAGAGAGGTTATGAGGATAGAGAGAGGAAGTGTGGGATAGAGAGGGTATGAGGATAGAGAGAGGAAGTGTGGGATAGAGAGGGTATGAGGATAGAGAGAGGAAGTGTGGGATAGAGAGGGTATGAGGATAGAGAGAGGAAGTGTGGGATAGAGAGGGTAAGACAGATGGAGAGAGGAAGTGTGGGATAGAGAGGGTAAGACAGATGGAGAGAGGAAGTGTGGGATAGAGAGGGTAAGAAGATAGAGAGAGGAAGTGTAGGATAGAGAGGGTATGAGGATAGAGAGAGGAAGTGTGGGATAGAGAGGGTATGAGGATAGAGAGAGGAAGTGTGGGATAGAGAGGGTAAGAGGATAGAGAGAGGAAGTGTGGGATAGAGAGGGTAAGAGGATAGAGAGAGGAAGTGTGGGATAGAGAGGGTAAGACAGATGGAGAGTAATAGAATTTCCTCTGCCCCCAAAGGAACACAGTGCAGATAAAAAGCACACAGGTCTCTCCTTTTTCTCCTTTCTCTCTCTCTCCTCCCCTCTCTCTCGCTCTCCTCCCCTCACTCTCTCTCTCTCTCTCTCTCCGCCCCTCTCTCTCGCTCTCCTACTCTTCCCCCCCTCCATTTGCTGGGTACCCAGATGCGCTGCTGTAATTTCATCTCTGGCTGCTTAAAGCTGCTAATGCTGCTAATGCTAATCTGTTAGTTCCACAGGCCACAGCCTGCACTCTGGAGAAAGAGAGGGAGGCAGATGGACAGAAGGAAAGATAGAGAGAGAGGGGGGTGGGGGACAGAGAGAGGGATGAGTGAAAGAGGAGGAAAGAGAGAGACAGAGAGAGGGAAAGGAGACTTTTTCCAAAGGTTCACCTTTTTTCTGTAAATTATGTATGCTCCTTGAACCACCGTAAGTGTCATGACTTGCTGTACTTGGAAAGGCAGGCCTGGAGTGGGTAATCGGGAGAATCGGGAGAATTCCTGGTGGGCCACTTCACTTCCGGGCCGGTCAAGGGAAAAATATTGACATTTGCCACGTTAATCTATCTTCTCTTAAAACTGGCTACACACGTTCGCATTCTATCCCTAACACCGCAGCCTCTGCATGGGTTGTTCTCCCCTCCCAAGAAGAGTTAATTGGTTGGGTCCATATAGCCCGTCTTTTCTAAAAAGTTTTCTCAGATACCAGCCGGGCTGGCCCTACCGTAGTGATAAGCGTCAGGGAGGATGGATGGTAGAAAGAGGCCATGAGGGACTGAAAAGGCCTGGTAAAAAGACGAAAAGTATTGGAGGGAAATGCTGCCAAATGTGCCATGCTTCCAGATTTTTTTTTTGAAGAAGAATGATATAATGGCAACTGGTAAAGAGAGATAGCCATGATTATAGCGGCGTAATTATTGGGCTTGTAGCGTTGTCAACCTATTTGCAAGCAACATATTAAATTAATTAAAATATTAGCCTTTTTGTATCATCCAATATGGCAATTCATAGACTTTGCAAATAGTATGCAAATATTGATAACAAAACTCAAGCTTGATCTGTGCATGCAGTAGCCTAGGCCGAAAACAAGTAGCCTCTAAGCAGCAGATCAGCAGTCCCCGGCTGGAAATGATGAGCCCGAAATTAGCTAGCACTATGACTACAGGGACAAGCTGACCCATGCAGAAAAAACATGTAAACAATACAGTAGTTCAATATGCCTCTTAGTGGAATTGTGGGATACATTTCAAATGCTTTATTTCTTCCTATCAACCTATCCTTGTGGAATAGTGGAATATTGGTAGCCTATAATAAAAACTATACAGGATAGTAAGAGCTGAAATGTTGCCTTATTTATCAAATTTCCACCGCCACTAAAAAAGTGGGCCGGTCTTGGGCCTGAAACTCCCGGGCTGAAAAGTGGCCCCACTCCGGCCCTGTGGAAAGGTGTTGAGGTGTTTGTCTTCAGAGGCTCTATTGAGACTGAGATTGAGGCTGTGTGTGCATCCAGGCAGATTCGGTGTGATGAGGGCCGATGTCTTGTTGGGGCAAGATAAGTAGGCCATCCTTAAACTCCACCAAGCACGGGCATCAAGGATATTGAAGTGTTTATATCGCTGGCCTAATTCAAATTAAAAAAGTGGTAGAGTAGCACTTTAGCAGCCAGAAGAGACCGCAGCTCAGTTCAGGCAGGTGTGGTGTACGTACAACGGAGACCGCAGCTTAGTTCAGGCAGGTATGGTGTGTGTACAGGAGGACATCATCAGCTTAGGGGCAGCCATGGCCTACTGGTTAGGGCTTCAGGCTTGTAACCGAAGGGTTACCAAGGGTTCAACCCCCGACCAGTAGGAAAAATGTGGGCGGGGGAAGTGGTTGAGCACTGCTCTCCCATGCCCACATCCACGGCTGAAGTGCCCTTGAGCAAGGCAGCTAACCCCTCACTGCTCCCCGAGCGCCGCTGTAGCAAGGCTGCTCAGGGTTAGTGTGTACTTCACCTCACTGTGTGTTTCACTAATTCACGGACTGGGATAAGTGCATAGACCAAAATTCCCTCACAGGATCAAAAGAGTATATGCTATGCTATGCTAGTTCAGGCAGGTATGGTGATAGATAGATAGATAGATATCTAGATAGATATCTAGATAGATAGATAGATAGATAGATAGATAGATAGATATTTTATTGATCCCCAGGGGAAATTCAAGGTCTCAGTAGCATACAGACAACACACACACATTCACTAACAGCAGAAAAAGGTAATTAAAAGTATATAATATAAAAACACAACTAAGCAATAAGGACAGTAGAAGATAAAGAATATACTAAATATACTAAAATACAAATTATACTAACAAACACTTAATCTAAATAATTTCTAAAAACAGTATCCACATAGTGGTGATTAATCAATCAAGAGGCGCTTGCAATGACTGAGGCAGGGACTGAGCCTGTGATTCTCTGTGCATAGCTGCACACATTGAAGGACCGCAGCCTCCTCAGGAAGTACAGCCTGCTCTGCCCTTTCTTGTAGAGTGCATCAGTGTTGGCTGACCAGTCCAGTTTATTGTCCAGGTCATGACCATGACCCCATCAATGGACACTGGTAGCAGAGCGGGCTTAGACCTGCGGAAATCCACCACCATCTCCTTGGTCTTTGAAGTGTTGAGTTGAAGGTGATTGAGTTTGCACCACTGCACAAAGTCCTCCACCAGGCTCCTGTACTCCTTCTCTTGCTCGTCCCTGATACACCCCACAATTGCAGTGTCATCAGAAAACTTCTGCATGTGGCATGACTCGGTGTTGTAGCAGAAGTCAGATGTGTACAGGGTGAACAGGACTGGAGAGAGCACAGTTCCCCGTGGTGCTCCGGTGCTGCTGATCACAGTGTCAGAGAGACAGTTCTTCAGTCTGACGAACTGTGGTCGCTCAGTCAGGTAATCTGTAATCCAGGTTACCAGGTGAGCGTCCACACCCATCTGCAAGAGCTTGTCTCCCAGTCTGAGGGGTTGGATGGTGTTAAAAGCACCCCTTGTCCAGGTGAGAATGTGTCCTGTGTAGAAAAGATGGATGAGTGATGGCATCGTCCATGCCCACTTTCTCCTGGTATGCAAACTGTAACGGGTCTAGTGCATGGCGTACCTGGGGTCTGAGAATACCTAAGACCAGTCGCTCCATTGTCTTCATCACATGTGATGTAAGAGCGACAGGTCTGTAGTCATTAAGCTCACTAGGGTGTGGCTTCTTAGAGACAGGGGTGAGACATGATGTCTTCCACAGTGTTGGAACTTGTCCAAGGCGTAGGCTCAAATTGAAGATGTGCTTCAGTGGCTCCCCCAGTTCAGCAGCACAGGCCTTGAGTAGCCTTGGACACAGTCTGTCAGGCCCTGCTGCTTTATTGTAGTGTACAGGAGGACATCATCAGCTTAGTTCAGGCAGGTATGGTGTGTGTACAGGACATCATCTCCATCATCCAGCTGTGAGCTTTGGGAGAGTTTATTGTTAACTGGCCAGATGGAGTGATTATGCTCAATGTTATTTCAATGGTTCATTATAACGGAGTTCCAATGATAATTAAGATGGAGAAGAAAAGAGGATGTGTGTGAGAGAAAGAGAAAGAGAGAGCATGAGAAAGAAGAGATAAAGGCAGGAGTAAGACAGGATATGGCAATGACAGGAAGAGAGTGAGAAAAAGAAAGAGAGAGAGATGGAGACAGAGAGAAAGGGATGGAGAGAGAGAGATAGATAGACAGAGTGAGAGAGAAAGTGCAAGAGAGCAGCCAGATTAAAAAAGCAACAAAGGGTGATTTAAGTATCCTTAGGCGTCATAGTGTACATAACACGTAATGAATTACTAAGTACAACCAACTTCCTATCCAAGTCCTTGTTATGACAAGATGTATTTGCGGTTCATCGTGGGTTTAGGGAATGCATTAAGAAAACCTTCAATCGCTTCACTTACGTAAGCGTGGTGTGTGTAAGACCACTCCAAATAAATGGTGAGCAAAATTAGCTGGGGAGACTGAAGTTCATGTGAAGGGAAGGATGAAGGAAGGGTAAGCTCTCATGTAATCCTGCTCTGCTGGCTTAGTGGCTTTGAGAAGCAACAAACACAGTTTGTCCCTTCTGTTATGCCATACACCATAGTACTTAGATATCTGAGATCTGCCCTAGAAAGCAGATCAGCCTGGATTAGCGGCCTTTATCTGGCCCAGAACCATGACATTTACACTTACTCATTTACACATACTCATTTACACTTACTCATTTACACTGCTGTACAACATCTACACACATGACTGCAAAGCCAACAGTAGTCATACCTCCATCATCAAGTTTGCAGATGACACAGTGATCTTGGGCCTGATTAGCAGGGTGCGATTTGTGTAAAAACCAGAGGGGGGGATGATTTTGAATAAGTTTGTAAACCCCCCCGCCCCCCAAAAAGAAAAAAATGAACGAGAACGAACGATTCATAGCCTAGTACTGTCATGGCTAATAATAGCCTATATTATTTTTGCCACCTTTGTAACATTTTAGTTTTAGTTTACCGTGGTGTATGACTTTAAACAGCGAGTGTGCTTGGTATGATGATCAGCTCCTCTAATGCAGGGTAGGACTACGTTTTGACAAGCATACAAATTCACCTTGTTCTTGCCCCATCTGAAATGACTTCTCTACTTTTGCTGCCTCCATCCTTTCTGTATTTGTTGTGTAAAAAAACGTTGTATATGATGGCATTGAAGTCTTAAGTTAGTGAATTGGCAGTGTTAGTTGGTAACCAAATAGCCTACACATTGCGTTACACA
Organism: Alosa sapidissima; assembly: GCF_018492685.1. Lineage (NCBI taxonomy): Eukaryota > Metazoa > Chordata > Actinopteri > Clupeiformes > Clupeidae > Alosa > Alosa sapidissima. The sequence continues at coordinate 37,390,629 of NC_055959.1, read as the reverse complement.
CTGCGTAGGCTACGTGCATTCTCTCTCCTGCTGATTTGCGTTCAGTAGCCAAGTGCGTAATATTGCAAAAGTTGAAAAAATAAATGTGTTTATTGTAGCCTACAGAAAATAAATAGCCAATCATACTGTCAGTTAATTGCCTACAGTGCAGTGAAGAGTTTGAAGAGCTTCTATTCTCATGAAGCTTCTATTTCTTGCAGCTGTTAAAACACCCGCTAGATAGTTTAAATACTCACCAACATTCGTTTTTGCAGTACAGATTATTTCTAAAAGTTATTTGTCTACTACTGGCTGATTTATCAAACGAGTGCTTTCACGTTCGTCCTCCACAAACTACAGGTGTTTCGGTAGAGAGACATTGAATAAGCGATGCCAAGCAATTTCTGTAACACTTTTTGTGACATTCAGCAAATATCTCCTCATTTAATGTAAGTTCCTTCGGACAATAGGCCTACTTTCTAGTCTACGTGCAGTTGTCCTCCATCTCAGTTGCATCAGTTTTCTAATTTTGAAGGTTCTAAAACATTATTATGCTTCACTGAATCCTTCTCGTTTTCTTTCATTTGTCCAGCTAACTTTTCCATTGAACCTAGCCATTTATGATGGATTACACACTCGACATTCTGAAATGTCCTGCACGATCAAGGCCAAATTAAGTTATCACGCAGCCACTGTGTCAGCAGCATGAGTGCTGACGGTGACGGTGCGTTTCTGATGTCAGATTATTATGTAGGCTAGCCTACTAGACTGTTCTCACGTTGCAGCGCTTTACTTATATGAAGTAGCATTAATCAATATGAGGGGCAGAGGGGGATAAATGTTGTCCCCACCGGGGATAAAAATAATTTAGCAGAGGTAGGGATAGGAAAACCAGAGGGGGGAGAAATCCTCACCATCCCCCCCTACAAATCGCACCCTGCTGATTAGTAACAACAATGAACAGCTCTACTTGGATCAGGTTGATGAGGTGGCACAGTGGTGTCAATCTAACAGCTTAAAACTGAATATCAATAAAACCAAGGAAATGGTAGTGGATTAAGGCACACATCACACTGTCTTCAGGATCTTCTCCAACACACATCCTCTACATACTTACACACACACTACACACACACACACACAGTCACTGCTCCACTCCCCTCCCGCCCACACACACATCTTCACTATCATCACTCACATACATCATATATACAGTACTCTGCTTGCAATAGTAAGTCCCTTCACCATACTTGCAGTACACTGCCCCCCCCCTCTCCCCTACATACACAGCACATTATTTCATCAGGAAGCTTCTCCAACACACATCCCCAACATACTTACAGCACACTGCCCCCCCCCCCAATACACAGCACATTGTCTCATGAGGAAGCTTCTCCAACACACATATTGCACACTGCCCTCTCCCCACATACACAGCACACTATCCCATCTCCCCTGTCATCCCCCCAACACACACACCAAGACCCCTGGCAGTTGGGTTAGCCCCTTGAGCCGTGGATCTGCCCAAGGTTTCTTCCTTGGTAAGGGAGTTTTTCCTTGCCCCTGTTGCTCTTGGGTGCTCCTTGTTGGTGCCCCCCCCCCAATCCCACCTTTCTTATGCAGCCCACCTTTCTTATGCCCCCCCCCCCCCATAAATGCACAAATAGGCTGACACCAGACATAATTTCACTGCATTTCTTATTTCAAGTAACTATATGCATGTGACAATAAACTTCCTTATATCCTTACTCATTTACACTTACTCATTTACACATACTCATTTACACTTACTCATTTACACATACTCTTTTAGACTTACTCATTTACACATACTCATTTACACTTACTCATTTACATATACTAATTTACACCTACTCATTTACACATACTCATTTACACCTACTCATTTACACTCTCTTTCTCTCTCTCTCTCTCTCTTTCTGTGTCTGTTTGTCTGTCTGTCTGTCTGTCTGTGTGTGTGTGTGTGTGTCTGTCTCTCTCTCTCTCTGTGTCTGTCTGTCTCTCTATGTGTAAATAGAGAAAGAGTGAGAAGCACCAAATTCCTGGGGGTGCACATCAGTGAAGACCTCTCCTGGACCACCAACACTGCATCACTGGCGAAGAAAGCTCAGCGTCGCCTGTACTTCCTGCGGAAACTCAGGCGAGCAAGTGTTCCACCAGCCATCATGACTACATTTTACCGAGGCACCATTGAGAGCATCCTCTCTAGCTGTATCGCTGTGTGGGGTGGAAGCTGCACTACTCCACTTGCACTACTCCACTTGTAC
>NC_055959.1:37378362-37383362 GCF_018492685.1 Alosa sapidissima | reverse complement strand
GCTGACCAGCACACACACACACACCAGCACTGTGTTTTCCGGAAGCACTGTTAAGCCGCCACCTTGGTCATCGCCACCATGATTTTTTCCATTCATTGATGCCAGCTTTTCTACACTGCCTTTGGGGAAATACACACCTGAACACACACTTCTGTGTGTTCCCCACTTTAAGCGCACCATCACTGACGGCCTGTCTGTCATGAAGAAGAGGGACCGTGATAGGACACTACAGCATTTTAAAGGTACCAGGACACGCCCAATGCATCTGATTGGTGGGCTTTCTGGTTGAGCATTTCTATTGGCTCCTATGGCATTCCAGGGGGCAAAGGCAGTCCAGTCCTGACATCACACAACTTTAGGCCTTTAAGGCAATATGTAGGAAATAAACAAACAAAAATACAATATCAACAAAAGACTGTAAGAATAAAACAATGTACAACAGTTATAGAAAAACAAGTCAACTGAAAATTACACTGAACATAAGATAACAGAACATAACAGCAGCAGCACAAACATGAGAAACTTCTCAAGCACTGCTGGCGCTAAAGATATTTATTTACATAAAACTCTTTTAAGTGCTACAATCTAATCTGGCAAAAGACAACAGAAATGTAATACTTGTTGATTAGAAAATAAACTAATAATAAAAGAGCCTCCTCCCCCATCTGCCCATGCAGGGGAGTGAGGGGAACCTTCATTCAACACCACAGTCCACAGTGCTCAGGTGAGAGAGAAGGGGCTAAAGCAGAGTGTCCTTGAACAACACTTTGGCCCCGTGGGGATCACATCGATAAAACAAAATTAATGAAATGAAACCGGGAGAGTGTCGGGTAGTAACTCCACACATCTTAGACATACAGGCTAAGAGGCAGGACAGGATAGGAAGGACGATGGTCAACTCCACACACACACACACCCACACACACACACATCGTGGCTGAGCTTCTGTTGTGTTTGAGTCTGCCATGTTTGTGCTATTTCCACTGAACCATCTGGACCATCTACTTTAGTCACGTCACACTCTTCGTTACAAACTTTGAAGTAGAAGCTTCCTAGATTACATTTCAAAATAGTTCAAAGGATTTTATGGCATATAAATGTTCCCAGTTAGTTAGTTCTAAAGAACTTAGAAATTAGAACTAAGCACTAAAAGATAATAACCACATAAAATGGATAGACTAGATCAGAGGTGCGTTCAAATTTGGCTAACAGTGGCGAACGTTTGTGGTGAACATGTTTTCTTTGAACAGTTAAATTTGAACAATTTGGTGTTAACATCCCATGGTAACAGTAATTGCATTGTTGCCTTCATCAAGCTCATGTCCAGCTCCACTGAATGTTCGCAGAGCACTACCTCCTCAGACTGTTTGCGAGTGTTTGCAAACGTTCGCCAAAACCTCAAGGCAAACAGTAACTTACAGAGACAGAGAGCACTGCAAGAGGGCTTGCTGTGCCGCTGAATGTAACCCTGTAACCCAAAAGCCCTACCCCACTAATGCCTCCACCCCACTAATGCCTCCACCCCACTAATGCCACTGGTAGAGGTCCTGTGGACCAACAGGTGAAGAGAGGTGGTGACAACGCCCAGCTCATGAATTTATGACCTACAGGGCTCCAACAGTTATCAAATGAACACCTCCACAGCATTGAGAGTCCTTCAGTTTAAAGTATGAAAGGCAAAAGGACCATACATTTAACACAGGCAAGCATTCTGACATTCCACAATAAGGGCGTGATGTGTGTATGTGTGTGTGTGTGTTTGTGTGAGTGTGTGTGTGTAAGGGTGTGATGTGTGTGAGTGTGTGTGTGTGTGTGTGTGTGTGTGTAAGGGCATGATGTGTGTGAGAGAGTCCATAAATCTCCCCTGACCTTTCCCCCGGTCTGTCTCGTCCCCACGGCTAAGGCTGCTCTGGGCCGATGTGGTATGTGGTGACTGTTTCACATTGTCTACACAAAATAGGGGGGAAACGATACACCTCAGTCCTACTCTGCACTTCAAATGGCTTTGTTTAGGTGATGAAGGGGCTGCTTAAACCGCCGACGCTACAGTGTGTGTGTGTGTGTGTGTGTGTTCAACACACCTGAACAGGCCACTCTGCTCTAGTGTGTGTTGCTATGACATCTGAACAAGGTTCTGTCTACCAGTGTATCTATTGTCAAGACAAAGTGACCCCCACCACACGCGCACACACTTACACACACAGGGGCCATAAGGTCAATCGGAGCATGGCAAAGATCCTGTGGCCAGTTTCCATGGACTATTCATTTGTCTCTGATTAGTTCAAGTTGGGTCGCCACCGCACCCGGTCCTGGTGCTGTCACATTGTAGGACTCTTAAAGGTTCCTCTAGATGTTGGTCATGATGAAACCTAAGGAGTTGACCACACACAGGTCCTGTCTTACTCTATCATATGCTATCCCTTCTCCCAGTGAAATTCATTTCTCACCAGTGTTTGAATTTAGGCATGCCCTCCATTGCAAGTACTCAGGTGTGACTGTGTGGCATTTGAAGCCATATTGGATATCTGGAAAAGAATATTCCCTAAATCAGTCCCATATTTATTATTAAGCCCTGTCTCCGCCACAGCGGGGTAGGTAATGGGGGGTAGGTAATAGGAGTGGCAATTAGAGGGGGGGGGGCAGAATGAGAGTGGTATCAGGGCTGTTGGTGAAGGGGCTAGATTGGTTACCTGCCTTGGGGTTTTTTTCAGGCTCCATAGGTGTCAGAGCGCATTAAAGAGGCCGAGGCTGACCGGAGACAGATCTCCACTACAGAGCTGCTTCTGGTCTTTCCTAGGTAGTGGCAGTCCTAGGTAAGTAGCCATGTACAGTCTTTCTATAAGTGGGCTATTTTGTGTGTGAGGTATAATGGGACTAAATCTCTGCAAATCAGTCTAAAAGTGTGTCTGTGTGTGTGTGTGTGTGCGTGTGTCTGTGTGTGTGTGTGTGTGTGTGTGTGTGTGTGTGCGTGTGTCTGTGTGTGTGTGTGTGTGTGTGTGCGTGTGTGTGCGTGTGTCTGTGTGTGTGTGTGTGTGTGTGTGTGTGTGTGTGTCTAGAGGATGGGTTTACTGTGTGTAATGGAGGCCACTGAGTGCATGACCCTGTGGCTGGCCTCTGTTGTTATGGAGATATGGAGAGACTGTCCCCTGCAAGCAGGCACTCCCTCGTTTCCTCTTTCATCTGCGTGATCAGGTAGCCTCTCATCGCCAGTCCCCGCCCACATCGCCAGTCCCGCCCACATCGCCAGGGCTCCGGCCATCTGGAGCGCTTCAACAAAAGACCACTGGGCTACCACACAACGCGGCTCTCAGGGAAAGACCACTGGGCTACCACACAACGCGGCTCTCAGGGAAAGACCACTGGGCTACCACACAACGCGGCTCTCAGGGAAACTCCTGGCAAAACACAGCAACACAAAACAATGGCAAGAAAAGAAACAATAAAACAGAAATACAGAAATAAAAAAAAAGGTTATGGCTATTAGGTGTTTGTTATGGTGTTAGTCTGTGATGCGAGGACATCTCTGTTCTCAACTGCACTTTTGGAATGGAATAGCATGAACACAGTTCCAGTAGAATTCTTCTTTGCTGGGCAGAAGGCCATTTTTATCTCAGACTCTCTTTCCTCAGTCGTCAACCAGAATCAACGTCCAGTGGCCTCCCCACAGTACGGCCACGAGGCCTGTTGAACAATGAATCAGATCGGATTCTCAATTGGGACCAACGCCAGTTCATTTCCATGGTGTTTCGGTGCACGAGAGAACTCATAACATCAAAGCCTTATGGGTCAACCTACTCTGGCAGAGAGACCAAAGCCACCATTTCTTCCAGAATCTTCCAGACGTGGGCGTGATTAGCCAACGTCTGCTGTGGTGGCAGCTCTGCACTCACACAGAGTTCAGATGTTTACTTATGCATCAGTCAGCGAATACATGGAGGCGATGATGAGAGGTCTGGCAATACCGAAGCCGTGTCCAGGACACAAAGCAGAGAGCATCACACCATCATGGCAATCGGTGATTATGGCAATCTCAGAAGTCATATTTGCTATGGCAATAGGGTGATCTGTACAATATGTGCATGGATGGCGTGATTACATAGCCTGGATTGGTGAAAGGACTGATGGGTAATGTAGTTTAGTTTGGTAACAGGATTAAAGGCATTTATGTTGATGAGATGTTAGATGTGAAATGAAGTTTCAGATGAGATGGGAGTGGAGATGGAGTGGATGTGTTTTCGTCACAGGTGATTCTGAATGCTAATGTGGATGACAGGAAGTGGAGTTGTTTTGGCAGTGTGAGGAGAGACTATGACAGGAAATTAACGTGTAAAGGGTGGAGCTTGGAGCAATTTGGTGGGATTATGGGTAATGGAGTTTAGTGCCTGGAGATAGGACCTGGACTAAGTGGTTTAGATGGACAGTGATGAGTGGTTATTAGTGGTGATGTAATGGGTTTAGAGTGGTGATGTATTGGATGAGGGTGTGGTCTAGACTGATGAAGTTGGAACAGGTGATTGACAGCTTCAGGTGATGGAACACAGAAGCACACAATACACGGCACCTGGAAGGGTACAGGAGGATGCACTGTTAGTGTGCAGATGTATGCATGCGCATGTGTGTGTGTGTGTGTGTGTGTGAATGCAAGTGTGTGTGTGTGTGTGTGTGTGAGTGCAAGTGCGAGTGTGTGTGTGTGTGTGTGTGTGTGTGTGTGTGTTTGTGTGTGTGTGCGTGCGTGTTTGTGTGTGTGAGTGCAAGTGCGAGTGTGTGAGTGTGTGTGTGTGTGTGTGTGTGAGTGTGTGTGTGTGTGTGTGTGTGTGTTTGTGTGTGTGTGTTTCACACGGCGGACGTGGCAGTGGGTTTGACACCGAGGCTCTGCACGATGTCGTCGCGGTTGATCTTCCTCAGCGCGGTACAGAGCGTGTCCACGCTGGCGGAATCTTGGCTTGCCCAATCGGTGAGCAGAGCATGAATAGGCCGCTCCTCCTTTCTGAAGGTGGCGA
>NC_055959.1:37345862-37348362 GCF_018492685.1 Alosa sapidissima | reverse complement strand
CTGATATAGACCCTTTCAACAAAAACAATGCTTGAACGTTCTATTTGGGTCCCAATCTACTTCCTCTGCATTAAAGGTGCGATTTGTAGGATTGTTACCGAATGTTCTGTAGGCCAAAATCAAAACACTGGTGAACGTTCTCAAGACTATCAGAAGCGAGCCTCTTCTGGGTTGCCAGATGTAATGAAGACTTAGCTAACGTTAGTTGACCTGCAGCTGCTTTAACGTTTCTCCAACCATGACCCAGCTACACATTACGGAAACAGTGAAAACAAAAAATACCTCTCTAACCAACGTAACATATTTAGCTGAAGTTAGCGATGCAGATGAAGTTTAGCCTAGGCTACCTGCTGTGGAGAAATATGGCCAGCTCTGCGTCAGACTTGATATTCTTCGTTTGACGAAGACGTCACCATCTCAGGAAGCTCCTCCGATGTCCACTTCATTTGTTTATTGTTTTCATTTCCTCGTAGGCGTTCATGACTACAACTGACAGCTGTTGACAGTTGGCCTTTGCTAATTTGGCAACTCAAATAGGAGGACGCGCTAGCCCATTATTAATACGCTATTCTAGAATTAATCGTTCAAAACATAAACGAAAATTCCAAGAGATTCCGCCCCGTAACTCTTTTTTTTTCATGGGTTTTACGGGGTTTTGCGGGTTAGAGTAATGTTGTCAATTAAGCCATTACTTCAATTCATCGTGTTTCCTTACTCTCTGACAACATATGGTGGTCATTTTTGGAATGGTTACAGTTTATTTTCCATTATTTCCTACATACTGGACCTTTAGCATATGGAATGTTAAAAAGGAAGCCTTGTGGGGCCAACTATGATGCTGATAATGGAACTCTCTTGAAAGGGTCTATAGAACTACTCCGAGTCTCTGGCCCTCTTTAATGGAGCCAGGCGTAGTGAGCTGGGGACCACTGGCCTAGGTCTACACGACGGGCCGCAAATAGGCTAAATAAAATCCTGGAGGTCACCGGCCCACATGTGGACCGGCCCACCGCCCGGCTCCACACTGGAATCTCAACTCACATGTGGACCGCCCGGCTCCACACTGGAATCTCAACTCACATGTGGACCGGCCCACCGCCCGGCTCCACACTGGAATCTCAACTCACATGAGTGTGTGAGAGTCTTAGTGTGTTGTCTTAGTGTGTTTTTCGTCTTTGTTAATGTCCGTCTAATGTCTAATGAGTGTGTGTGTGTATGCACGCATGTTGTCACTCAACACCTGTACCTGAGGTATGTCTGTGTGTGTGTGTATGTGTCTGTGTGTACCACAAAAACAGCTGGTACATTCTGGCCCCGAGCGTTGACATACCTCTGTCAAAATAACCAGTTGGAGCTCTGCTCTACTCTGTTCTGCTCTGCTGCTGCTCTGCTGCTCTGTTCTGCTGCTGCTCTGCTCTACTGTGCTCTGCTCTGCGGCCCTGTGATCATGAGGGGGTCAGCCGAGGAATCAGTGCTGCACTCTCAGCAGGTACTGACCATCTTGACCCCCCACACCCACCGACCAGGAAATGTTGTTGGACTGGTTAACAAATGTCAGCATAAATCAACTCCAGCTCGTGTGAATGGGCGAGTCGTGAAGTCCGGATTCAATGTTACAATGTTTCTTACTCAGCCAGTTACAAAGAGTTCCACTACATTATGTCCAAATGTTTTATTAAATCATCATCCTGCTGCTAATCCTTTCAAACAATGTCCTCCATTTCCAATAACATGTCAACATGCAGTGGCCTGAGAAGCCCCACAGTGGACTTGCTGCGTAGTCACATCACTAGGTAACTATGGCCAGATATTTTGACAATGTTTACTGACTTGTGGAACTTGTTGCCCTCTGCTTTGAAGTTCAGTCTATTCTACCACAACCTCTCTCTCTCTGTCTATCTGTCTGTCTCTCTCTCTCTCTCTGTCTCTCTCAAATTCAAATTCAAATTCAAATATGCTTTATTGGCACGACAAACCATATGATGCATTGCCAAAGCGTTCACAGGAATAATAATAACTAGAAAAGCATTTCCTGAAGGAAATACAGTGCATGAAAATGCAAAAAATATGATGTAAAATATCATACAGAGTAAAAACAAACTATATTGGTTGCTAGGTAGATGAGGTTTAACCTGTTGAGGAGTGAATTCTTTAAGACAATGCCGTTCCCCAGAGAGTGAATTATTTTCCTCGCTCTTTCTAGAATTCTATGCGAACGTTCTATAGTTTCAGTGCTCGTAAAATTGTTTAATGGCAGAAAAGTCCCTGAGGGTAATTGTTGCATCATGTTATAGAACCTTTTTTCGAAAACGTTCTAATCGCATATTTGTGATCGTACTCCCAGGGGCCCAGCTGCATCTGATCACATATTTGTGACCGTACTCCTCAACAGCTTAATATAGTTGGAATGACTGAACAGTTAAATAGGTGGATAGTTTATATAGTTAAATGATTTGCTTGGTAGATAAGGTTTAATATAGTTGGAATGATTGAACGGTTA
>NC_055959.1:37323362-37340862 GCF_018492685.1 Alosa sapidissima | reverse complement strand
AAACACACACACACACACACACACATGCATATATTTTGCCATAGACACGCAGACACAGACACACACACACACATGAATGCACTTTGCCACACACACACACAGACACACACACATTCAAATGCACACATATGCCTGGGTTTGCAGATACACATGCACACATACACACACACACAAACATGCATGTAAACTTCCCTAGGACGTGACATCACAGCCGCCACTGGTGATGCTAATGCTTACACCTAGCAGGAAGTGACAGTTGGCTATCTGCACTATCTAGCACAGCTTTCTATCTCCAGATATCAGGTGTGGCAATGGGATCAAAAATGTCATGCAGCTTTGCATCACTCTACAAGGTGCCCTATTGTTTCAGATTGTTTTGTAATCTTGCATCTTGGGGGGCAGCCGTTGCCTACTGGTTAGCACTTCGGACTTGTAACCGGAGGGTTGCCGGTTTGAACCCCGACCAGTAGGCACGGCTGAAGTGCCCTTGAGCAAGGCACCTAACCCCTCACTGCTCCCCGAGCACCGCTGTTGTTGCAGGCAGCTCACACATTAGTGCGATTGAACGAAATCGCTTAACGAAATGAAGCACCCCACGGCACTGCTTGAACGTAGGACTGAATTTCTTTGCGATTTAGCAATACTGACTCAAATGACTCAAATGACTCAAGTGACTCGTTAAACCCGGATCAGTTTAGTGAGTGACTCAGAATAACCCGGATCCTTAAAAGGAATCGAGTTTGACAGGCCTAACTGTGACTATATGATTTCTCTCCCCTCTAGAGGGCGCCAGATCCTCCACACTGGTTTAAAGCAGTATTGTGTAGCTGCTTGCACTTAACTAGCTGCTATCCCTAGATCTTTCATACTGGTTTGAAGTAGTTAACTGGCTACTAGCCCTAGATCTTCCACACTGGTTTAAAACAGTGTTTTGTAGCTGCTGACATTTAACTAGCTGCCATCCCTAGATTCCCCACACTGGTTTGAAGTAGTTAACTAGCTACTTTCTCTAGATCTTCCACACTGGTTTGAAGCACCAGGACCTAGTTACTTATACATATATGTATTGTGTGTGTTTTTATATGCCTTTTTTTAATGTTGTAATAAAACTGAGTTTTATATATATCCAGTGTGTCTGTTGTTGTACCTCAAGTGTCAGTAGCATAATTCCTGCTCCTGTTACACAATCAACACCTAAGATATTGGTGGGCGTCTCAAAAATGAACTTCCTAGACATTTTAGTGAAAACTGAAAATCTGTATCGTTAGATCATTGGTTCTCAAAGTGGGGTCCAGGGACCCCCAGGGGTCCGCAGCACATTGTCAGGGGGTCCCTGACAAAGTTTGCTACAAAATATGAAATTGTCTTATAGGGCGAGGTGGTAAGTGAGGTGAGAGTGGTGAGGGACGATGCTACAGTATCAGTATTTTTCTGCTGATGCGTTACATCAATACGTCAAAACACTTTACTATTAATTAACCACCAACAAAATGAAAGTTATGTAAAGCAAACACTGTGTTCAACACAATAGGCCTACATTTGACAAAGAAACAACAATCCTTTTAAAAAATCCAACATGGTGTCAAAGTCTGCTAACATAACTATTGTGGTATTAGCACTCTATGTTTTTAAAATACATATAACAAACATCTAACAGAAAAAAAGGCTATACAGCTACATGATTAACTTAAGTTTTATGTGTTGCGATTATGAGGGGTCCTTGGAGAATATTCCACTCAATGAGGGGTCCCCGGCCCACAAGTTTGAGGGCCCCTGCGTTAGATTAGCAACAAAACCTCTCTACTACATGAGCAATCATATCACCCAACATCTCTCAAGAAAAACCCACCTATCTCTCAATTCAATAGGATCAGAAGGATTTGCAGTTCGAGCTTAGACTGAGGCCCAATCTAACATACTACAAGATCGAACTTAGACTATAGAGGCCCAATCTAACATACTACAAGATCTTAGACTATGAGGCCCAATCTAACATACTACAAGATCGATTCCGAAAAAGAGGATACAAGGAACAGTGGATCATAGAAGCGTGCAATCGGTTTGAAGGAATGTCCCAAACCTTGGGGGCTTTTCTCAAAGTCAAGGATTCGTGCTTGGTAGAACGAGCCCTGCCGAGTCGAATCCTTCAAAGACGATGCAAGGTTCCTTCTTAGCATACGGAAAACACACAATGGAACAGACTAGCGAGTGTGCAGGAAGCTGCAGGTGAATTATTAAAAATCATGTGCGCACAGGATTGTGGGTGTTCCAAGTATGCAGAGGATACACGCATGCATCCTCAAAAATCTCAGAACGAAGGACTCAGTACTTCATAGAATTTTAAAGCACCCTTGACATTGGAACAGTGCTTTGCGAGATTCGATGACGTAACTTCCTTGAAAGAGTGGCTTTGAAGGACCCATCCTTGACTTTGAGAAACGGTCTAGTGTCTACATACAGTAGCAGAAGAACTCAAAACCCAGAGCCCAGAATGGCACGCTGTATCCAGTAACAACATAACACATTACATTTATATAGCGCTTTTCTCGATACTCAAAGCGCACCACATGGATAAGGGGACCTCACTAGTAACCACCACCAATGTGTAGCACCCACCTGGTTGATGCACGGCAGCCATTACAGTGGAGGATGATTGGGGGCCAGATTGAATGAGCCAGGTTGGGAATTTAGCCAGGACACTGGGGAACCCCCTACTCTTTGCGATAAGTGGCATAGGATCTTTAATGACCACAGTGAGTCAGGACCTCGGTTTAACGTCTCATCCGAAGGACGGCATCTCCTACAGTGCAGTGTCCCCGTCACAGCACTGGCTGGGGCATTGGGATCGATCTTTTTTGGCCAGAGGGAAGAGTGCCACCTACTGGCCACCCACCAACACCACTTCCAGCAGCAACCTAGTTTTCCAAGGAGGTCTCCTATCCAAGTACTAACCAGGCCCACACCTGCTTAGCTTCAGTAATTCAGCTAAGACAAGGTATCCATTGGTCTGGCTGCTGGAACAAACAGTACTTAACCATTGCAAAGGAAATTGAAAAGATTATAAAAAGACGTGGTATATTATTGACACAGACTTGACACTAAAAAGGTTTTCCAAAAACCTTGTGTTGTCTACAAGAGACAGCCGATCTTCAGGCCTATGCTGGCCAGGGCTGATTTACTAGCGCCCGCCCCCCCTACACATTTACTCAGTAATATAACATCGAGCATCTATAAATGTGGAAATGCAACTTTACCTATAAGACACACACATTTAATCACCCACATTCAGGAAAGAAAATACAAGTTTAGGTTCAACAGTTCAGTATTTCAAAGAGCTATTAGCTACCACATCATGCAAGCCATGTGCATATCACACAAGAGACTCAGTTCACAAAAGTGCAACTCTAAGTGCAACAAACTCTGTGGAGACCTGTGTCTCTCTGAAGAGCAGCCTTAACTTCAGCCGATAACACCACCATAATCAACAGCACGTTTATGTGCTGAGAGCTCAGGTGCTGAAGGTCGACTTAAGGAGAGCTGGATCCCAGGAGTTCCTACTACAGACAGGCACCGCCATGATAATCAAGTCCATACTCATGCTCTAATGAAATCACTCAGGCCGGAGGAGCCACAACAGAGCTCATTGCACCCCAAGGAGGACAGCACATCCAGAGACAAAACTATCCTAATCAACACCATATTCATAGTATATGTTTACATTTGAACATTAGGCACACCACAGGTTGAAGTTGAATAAGCACTACTTGGTGCGCGGATCTCTTTCCCTCTCGTGATACCCTCGTACTGAATCCTGCACCCATCCAACGTTGGCTTGGGATGTGCTTCTATACCACAGGTTGAACACATTAGCTGATCCTAATAAGAAGTGCCTGTCTAGAGTGTAACCTTTACTACAACAGACAGCACTATCATAATCATCACCATACTTCCTAACCACATTTTAATCTAAATCACAACAGAGTTGCACACATTAGGCTTCAAAATCACCACCATATTTATACTTTGAACTCCAGCTTGTTGAACGCTGCATACATTACTCAACCCAGGTGAGACATGCACATCTGAAGTTACCTCCAGGCTTTCCTACAGGGTACACAACGCGTTGTGTTGCATTCCCCTATGACACGCCCCGACCTTCATGTACGGCTCCCAGCCTTTCAGCTTGACCTTTGACCCCACCAGATGTGGCTCATGTAGGCGAGACATATCATTCACACGTAAAGTAGGAGGGACAGGAGTCTTAACCCTAACGCTGGGTTTGACCCCTTCACATTTGCCCGTATCAGGAGAACGCACGTCATATCAGACATCTACGGATTCTGGTGTTAGTGTGTATGTACGTATGTCTATATGGCTGGTGTTAGTGTGTGTGTGTGTGTGTGTGTGAGTGTGTGTGTGTGTGTGTGTGTGTGTGTGTCTAATATAGCTGGTGTGGGTGTGTATGGATGTCTATATAACTGGTGTTAAACTGCAGATGGCAAGATTTTTTTGATCATATTCACTGAAACCGACACTATGCAAAATTTTGGCTAAGTCCCCTCAATCTGTCAACTTGCCAACTACAGCTTTAGTGTGTATGGATGTCTGATATAGCTGGTGTTAGTGTGTATGGATGTCTATATGGCTGGTGTTAGTGTGTGTGTGTGTGTGTGTGTGTGTGTGTGTGAGGCATGTAAGGTGGGAGGGGGAGGAGTCTTTACCCCACCTCTGGGTTTGCCCAATCAACCCCCCCCCCTCCCACCCAATCATGAGACAGACATTCACACAAGCATTCATTTATTCATTTAACCTTTATTTTATGCTCGGAAATACAGTTGAGGGCAGTCCTCTTTTCCAATGTAGCCAAGATACATAGTAATCAAAATATAAGGCCAGTGTAGGCCACTAACAAATCATTGTAGGTGAATTCATAAAATATCAATAAAACACACAATAAAAGAATTGGTAAATAGATAATTAAAATACAAATACAAATAAAATATAACAATTTGTCCAATAAATGGCAATGAGGTAAAAGCGTAATTAAGAGGTCAAGTAAAACAATTACAGACTAGGCTGGGGAGATTTGAGATTAAAGCTTTAAACTGGCCATAAGAGATGAGCGAGCTCAGACCAAGGGACTGTTGGGCTGAGTTCCAGGTTCTAGGGGCATCAAAGCTAAAGGCTGTCTTACCAAGTTCAGAGTGAACATTGGGAACTCTGAGCTGGAGATGGTTAGAAGAGCGGGTATGGTGGACATGTGACTGCCAGAGTAGTAGTGAAGACATGTAGGGTGGGAGTTTACTCATGATGGCTTTGTATATGTACAGCAGCCAGTGTCTGGAACGTCTTTCTGATAAAGAAGGCCAACCAATTGTATTATACAGGGTACAGTGATGAGTGTTATAGATAGAGCCAGTTACAAATCTGATAGCCAAATGATAGACAGTATCAAGTGCTTTGAGAGAAGTAAGGGTAGCTTTCTTATAAATAATATCTTCATAGTCCAGCAATGGCAAAAAGACAGCTTCAACAATCCTTTTCCTGCATGGCATGGGGAGACTTGTTTTGTGTCTGTAAAGGAGACCAATCTTTTGCCTTAGCTGTTTCGCTAGGTAATCCGTATGAAATGAGTAGTTCAGTTTGTCGTCAAGCCAGATGCCCAGGTACTTGTAAACAGAAACTTGCTCAATTTTGTTGTCGTTTAGGTTGGTGAGATGCAGTTTACTAAAATCAATGTCCCTTGCCCTTGTAAACAGCATAAATTTAGTTTTATTTGCATTTAAAACTAATTTAAGATTAATTAGTGCTTTTTGCAATGCATTGAAAGATTGCTGCAGATTGTCCATTGCTTGTGAGACAGATTTACTTACACAATACAAGACAGTGTCATCAGCATAAAAATGGACCTGACAGTTATCAAGAGAGGACGCTATGCCATTTATGTATAGTGTGAACAGGATTGGTCCTAACACTGATCCTTGCGGGACACTGCCCTAGTTTTACACATTGAGACCACCCATTAAGATAACTTTGGAACCACTTAAGAGTATTATAATCAAAGCCAATCTCTTTTAGTTTCTGTAATAATAGGGTATGATCAACTGTATCAAATGCTTTGGATAGGTCTACAAACAGTGCAGCACAGTGGTGCTTGTTATCTAGTGCAGATGCTATGTCATTGGTAACCAGGGTCACTGCAGAAATTGTGCTATGTTTTGCTCTGAAACCAGACTGGTGAGGGTTTAATTAAGAAAAGTATGAGAGAAATGATTTTAATTGGTTGTTAGCTAAGGACTCCAGGGTTTAGATTGTCTATCCATAACATTGTTAGTCCCAGCATGGACAATTATTATCTTGAGCGAGGGGTGAAGATTGATAAGCTGGGGAATAACTTTAGTAAAGTCATTAACCTTGCCACCACTGAGATAGTAAGTTACAGCCGCAGGAATTTTTACTTTGCTAATAATGGAGTCACCTAGAACCAGAATCTCTAGCTAGGAGGTTCTTGCCCGCAAATAATGTCAAGTCGGATGGTGTAACAGCACGGCCCGTCCTAGGTGGAGCAGTGGCGTCCAAAGCATTCAAAGTCTCTGTGAGTGTGACGTCAGCACACGCCTTGTTGACCATGCTCGACTTTGGCAGGCCAGGGGGTGGTGTTCGGTTCTGGCCACCTCCGTCCCACTAGAGCGAAGGGGAGAAGTAGAACCAATGAACATGACGTCATCATTGGCGACGAGCAGGTTCGGTGAGCTACTGAGTTGAACAGGTGGTTCCGTGAGGCTGGCTGCACTTCCAGGCGAATCGCACTCTACACTAGGCCGGCCGAAGGTACCAGAAGGAGAGAGGCAGCGCCGTCGTTTCCCACCGTGGCCAGGAGTTGTTGGGGAGGTTCGAGTTTTTTTCGCCTTATTGAGAGATGCCGAAGGTAATCGTACCTGTACCTCCGAGCAGGGAGATGTAGCACAGCTAAGCCCAGGCTCGGCTAGCTTCTCCAGGGGAGCATAGAAGTTCGAGAGTGGAATGACACCTTCGTCACCATCAGGTGCAAATAAAAGGAGGGACACCCTTCTGGTCTTCTTCTCTGGAAGTCAGCTTGTCCATTTGTGTGAGGAGTAGAGAATGTCGGTGGAGCGCATCATTCAATAGTTTTTCTATGGATCGGAGTTCACGTCTCAAACCGGACACCTCAGAGGCCCGAGAGGGAAAAGGCAGCAAGGTTCCAGAGGAAGGCAGGAGTTCGGTGGCCATGGTCCAGGTGAGTGAGTAGTAGCGAATTGAATTAGAACATCAATCGTAGACGAGGTCAAACACTCGTAGACGTGTTTAAAACTGTCCAGAAACACTCGTAGACGCGTTTATGAGTCCTGCACTAAGCTAGTCTGCAGCTGCAGAATTTGCACCTCCATTCACCAAATAAAGGCTGTAGTAGTGTTTCTACAAGTTGGCACAAAACGTAATTTCTGTCAGAAACCAGCCTATAATGCATGGGATAACGTGAGGTGAGTCAGACAGAAGATGGGCCTGTCTTAGTAGCCTATTCCTGAATCCTGTCCTTTTCAAACAAGGTTAAAATTGTGTGTGATTAGCCGCCATAATAAAACCCAAATCCAAAAACTAGGTCCAAACCTATGAGTCTAAGCCTTTGTTTAAAAAAATAGCCCAAGCCTCTTAAGTGACGTTGCCTCTTCTCCACTTCTCTTCTCTTTCACACACATACATACACACATACTAACACCAGCCATATAGACACGCGTACACACTAACACCAGAATCCATAAACACTAACTCCAGCCATATACACATCTATGGGTACTAACACCAGCCATATACACATCTGTGGGCACTAACGCCAGCCATATAGACATCTGTGGGCACTAACACCAGCCATATAGACATCTATGGGCACTAACACCAGCCATATAGACATCTGTGGGCACTAACACCAGCCATATAGACATCTGTGGGCACTAACACCAGCCTGGCCTTTGCATGGCCATCAAACTTCATTTTAAAATCATTGATCCATTCAGGTTGCCAGATTGTGTATGAAATACACCCTACACATATATAAATATCACTTAGTTTCAATTTCAACCGTTTGGTCATAGACTAAAACCTGGCAACCCAAAACCCAAATAAGGAAGCAGGTGCCGACTGCGCAGCCTGAGTCTCGTCGTAAGCAAGCGGGCTAGTTGAATGTCCTACTCCAGAACTAGCTGTTGTGAAATTGTTGGGAATTTAATTGATTAACACATCACATAAACTGTTATTGAGTGTTGTTGATACACTGAACTTGTGCCCTCGGAACCAAATCTGACAGCAAGCAGCTTTGGAGTTTTGGTAGTAGGCTGCAGGCAGGCAGCTGGTGGATACATAACTGGCATGTGTAAGGTAATGGTAAGGTAAAAGCAACGACCGAAATGCAGTGTTGAAACACGTGTATGAAACGTATTAAATATGCAATATCCCCCCCCCCCCCCCCGAAAAAAAATCTCCTGTTTTTGGAAAGCTAAATGTTGAAAGGTATGATCTATGGGTACTAACACCAGCCATATAGACATCTATGGGCACTAACACCAGCCATATAGACATCTGTGGGCACTAACACCGGCCCCATCTATGGGTACTAACACCAGCCATATAGACATCTATGGGCACTAACGCCACCATATAGACATCTGTGGGCACTAACACCAGCCATGCCACACATTTAAATTCTTTATTTGGATTAGAAGATAAGCATATATCATAGCAAAGTCCAAATTTGACAGAACGGTGTACAACAGCAGCCAATATCCCAGTCCATTATGCACATTAAGGGTAAAGGTGACACCTACGCCTCCATTTGTAGAGGCTACCAATTACTGAGCAATAGTTTGTCAATTTTTTGACCTTATTCTTAGGGAGTCCACAGATCTGCAGACCTCGTACACACATCTTGTGCAGATGGCCTAAGCTACCAAAAATGAGGGCAATGATTTCACAGGAGTAGCCAGAGTTATTAAAAATATTGTACCATGGTTGATATTTAAACATTTTTGAAGCATTGCAGATGTCCATGTAAGCATTACTATTATTGCTATATACAACCAATTTCTATTATTGTAACAGCTTTGGTGTGTTCATTAATTACAACTATGTCGGGTGTATTTCGTAAGTTATTTATGACAGTTTCCAATGTAGTGCACTGTTCGTGTGAGGCCGCGGGGACCAGTTTGTCTTGATCTTTTCCTTGTTGTTCCAGTATTGCAGTACAGTTGGCATTGTTGCGGAGCTCCTTCGCTGACAGTGCAACAATACGGTCGTGGCAGGCGATGTGCAGTCTTTTGTAGGTAGCGCAGCCATTAAGGATGTGCATGATTGTCACCCTTTGCCGGCTGTGATGTTGCAGACAGAACAGCAAATGTGCGTCATGTACATACACACTAACACCAGAATGCATAGACACTAACGCCATCGATATCAGACATCTATGGGCATCAGCACCAGCCATATAGACATCTATGGGCATTAGCACCAGCCATATAGACATCTATGGGTACTAACACCACCCATGCCACACAGACTTCTATAGCCACTAACACCAGCCATGCAAGACATCCATAGAGAAGCTGAACAGTCAATTCAGTGCCATACCAACACCAGATCCGAGTCAATTCAGTGCCATACCAACACCAGGTCCGAGTCAATTCAGTGCCATACCAACACCAGGTCTGAGTCAATTCAGTGCCATACCAACACCAGATCCAAGTCAATTCAGTGCCAGATTCAAGCCAGTTTGCCAGATCAGCCTGGGTCCCAGAGACTGCTGTGATAAGAGCCTAAGCAGGCTGATACCTGAGAGGAGCTTTGTCATGGCACTCAGCGCTGCACTACATCACGCTATATGAATGATTAATGGCACTTCCATAAGGACGCATTACTGTAATACCATCAGTTGAAATGTACGGCACTCGCAGGCGAAGCTGAGCGCGTGTGGGCTGGCACTGAGTGGTGAAATGCCTGAAGGATCTTCTGAAGAACATGCGCAGAAGACCACGAGACTCAGGTGAGCCTCAGACTCAGGTGTGCTAAAGACCACGCGACTCAGGTGAGCCTCAGACTCAGGTGTGCTAAAGACCACGCGACTCAGGTGAGCCTCAGACTCAGGTGTGCTAAAGACCACGCGACTCAGGTGTGCTAATAACCACGAGACTAAGGTGAGCCTCAGACTCAGGTGTGCTAACGACTCAGGTGTGCTAACAACCACGCGACTCAGGTGTGCTAATAACCACGAGACTAAGGTGAGCCTCAGACTCAGGTGTGCTAAAGACCACGAGACTCAGGTGTGCTAAAGACCACGCGACTCAGGTGAGCCTCAGACTCAGGTGTGCTAAAGACCACGAGACTCAGGTGAGCCTCAGACTCAGGTGTGCTAAAGACCACGAGACTCAGGTGAGCCTCAGACTCAGGTGTGCTAAAGACCACGAGACTCAGGTGTGCTAATAACCACGAGACTAAGGTGAGCCTCAGACTCAGGTGTGCTAACGACTCAGGTGTGCTGAAGACCACGAGACTCAGGTGTGCTAAAGACCACGAGACTCAGGTGAGCCTCAGACTCAGGTGTGCTGAAGACCACAAGACTCAGGTGAGCCTCAGACTCAGGTGTGCAGAAGCCACGCTACTGTGTGAGGCAGCGAGACGGAGAGTGACATCAGAGACTGGCACAGAGTCAGAGGCATGCGGCGTCAGCCAGGAACTCTCACACACTAGGAGTGAGAGAGGGGAGGGGTGAAGACAAACTACAATCACTCAGAGAAAGAAAGCAAATCAAGCAAAGCAAAGCAAATCTAATCATCAATCAAAAACTCATTTTCCAGAAACATTCATTATCGAGACAGCAGAAGGGAAAAGATGTAATTCAAAAAGAAGTGAATATGGATTGAAAGAAATGAGGAGAGAGAGGGATAGAGAGCGAGGGAGAAAGAGGGTAGAGAGAGAGGGAAAGATAGAGAGACAGGGGGATAAATAGAGGGAGAGAGAGAGAGGGATAGAAAGAGAGAGAGGAAGAGATAGAGAGGGAGAGGAATAGATATAGAGAAGGGGGGTAAATAGAAGAAAGAGGGATATAGAGAGAGGGATAGAGAGAGAGGGATAGAGAGAGAGATATGATGGTTCCCTGAGGCTGACGTGACTGCTGAGTGTTGTGAGTTTGTTGAGTGCACTGTGACACCTCAATCTGGACAGAAGGCCGAACCAACTCACTCTGCATTCCTCTCATAGCTCAGCTCCACACTACTGCTCCCTCTGTCTTTGCTCCTTTCTTTCTTTCTATCTATCTATCTTTCTGTCTTTCTATCTATCTATGTATCTTTTTTTCTTTCTTTCTATCTATCTATCTTTCTTTCTTTTTTAAACAAGCACACTCCACACACTTGTTCCCATAATCTACACACCCTTTACAACTCTTTCTGCTCTCTCTCTCTCTCTCTCTCTCTCTCTCTCTCTCTCTCCTCTCTCTAACACTCTTACTCTCTGCCACACACACACACAACACTGTCCCTAGGTGCTCTTAGCCCAGGTCTGTATGTTACTGCTGCCTGTGTGTGAATCCTGCAGACCCAGAGCACAGGGGAACAGAAGATGATCTATGAGTGTTTTCAAAGCTTGTCTGACAACGTAAGGGACCTGCTGGCTCATGTAGTCTGCAGTCAAAATGTGGACAATTTGCATACACACACACACACACACACTTGACAAACCTGAGTTTGACACATAAACAGTTTCACGTGGCATGACATATGAGCTTATGTGGAGTTGAAACTCATCCAAGTGTCAGTGCTACTTTTTAACTCTCTCCCTCCCTCTCTCTCTCTCTCTCTCTCTCTCTCTCTCTCCTTCATTCTCATCTGTTTTTGTTTCCAATGGCTTTCTGACAGGTATGTAATGTGCCAAGAAGGGATTCAAAGTGGAGACGTCTTTTGAAATGAAATGGAGACTAACTCCTTAGTCATTATGCGGCTCATGACCAATAGCTCTAATCAAATTGTTTATTTGAGAAGCTCTACATCAATGGCCGAGACTAACATGTATTCTTTCATATTACCGAACCTGAAATCGATGCACACACACACACACACACACACACACACACACACACACACACACACACACACATATACAAGCAATATAGCGAGCATATACATACACAAACACTTTCTCACACTTAATTAGACGTGGGAGAATTGAAGAGTCACAGATATTTCTCTGTGCTTGTGTGTGTGTATGTGTGTGTGTGTGCGTTTGTATGTGTGTGTGTGTGTGTGCGTGCGTGTGTGTATGCGTGTGCGTGTGCGTGTGTGTGGTGTGTGTGTGTGCGTGTGCGTGCGTGTGTGTGTGTGTGTGCGTGCGTGTGTGTGTGTGTGTGTGTGTGTGCATGTAAGTACATAATTCTGCGGCACTGTTTGAAGTGGTTACTCCACTCAGCAGTTGGTTTCCTAACCCAGTCCAGGCTCCAGGCTGCCACCTGTGTTGCGTAAATACTGACAGCTCATCAGCACTGACAGTGCCTATCACATGGTCTCCAGCACACTCACCTTTAGCAATTACAGCTACACTATGCAGCACTTATGTATTCAATTGACCAACACCTCCCACACTACTTTTAAAGACGCTGGACACTACTGTGGTACTAGTCATCTGACCACCTGGTTGTCTGGTTGTCAACCACCATAGTTAGCTTTGTTGGTTGCTATGCAATTTCCCATTGCCAACCAACTAAGTTGCTAACAGGTTATGGTTTTGAAACGCACCCCATGAGCATTCTAGTTTATTTGTCTGACATACACAGGCCAATTCTGTGTAACTTCTGTTTGGTTACAGGCCGAGATTTGGTAATAATCTCAGAGTGAGTGCCACTGAAAGGCTGCCCAGGCTGCTTAAAGTGACTTGTAGACATCTGTATCACTTCATTAACATTTGTAGGTTTGGGTAGCCTAGAATCTAGACGCGCCCCTAGCGAGTGCTAGTCTAGCAACTCTCTGTTGGCTTGTGAGCGCCAGAAATCGAAACTCAATCAGGCCAATGAAATCGTGTATAGAGTCGTTAGGTGGGCTTAACATAATGATTGATGGCAGAGTTGCAACGGTTTGGCTTGAATTCCCTGCTACTTGAAAACAAATAAGATGGATGTTGCTGTTGGCGAACAGTGTGACACGAGTTAAGCTTTTATTAAGTTGGCAAACGTTTGAACTAGCCAACTAGCTCCGCTGGTGGGAAACGCATGGGACTCATAGCGCTGCGTGCAGAGGGAATTTGAAAGACAACTGATTATCCCGCCCCTCGGACTGAGCACTGCGAACGGTGAGTGCCCACACCCTACATTTTAATGTGGGTCTGGTTCGTCAGGCTAAGGTTTGGGTGCATTGCAATTAAATAGTAAACATTTCCATCCTGTGACTCTTTTTCTATGATAGAAGCCAACAGCCAATATTTACGAGTTTTCTTTTTTTTTTTTCTTATAGGTTTACAGATCTTCCAACTCTTGGGGAGGAATGTGTCGGTAACATCTGATATCCGCAACTAAACATATTTAAAGGTGCCGTGTAGAGAGGAGAGAAGAAAAAGAATACAGTTGGATATGAGAGCAGCGGCGTCTTCATCCGCTACAAGACATGTATAGCCTACTTCACTGACGAGTGAGCAATCTTCACGGAAGAGGAGAGGGGAGAAAGACATGGGGATAGGGAGAGAGGGAGGGAGGTGGATTAATGCCGTATTAATATTGCATGGAGCGCTTACACAGCAATCGATTCGTTGAGCACGCACATTGCCCTATACAATGTTTGCTTCCAGTTCTCAGAAGTTGCCGGAACCATAAGCGATAAGTGACGTAGGGCGAATACAGCGTACCTTTCCCAAATGATGAGTAAGACCAGACACTTGGGACAAGCTACGGTAAGAAAACAGCGTGAGTTGGGTGGCGGAGAGTGCCCTGTCCTGACATTGTTATTGTCAAGCAGCTCGGGGCGAAATGGAGATGGGTGCAGCTGAGCGCAGGGAACGATGCGCCAGGGGCAGCGGATGCACACGATAGGCATCTCCTCCTGCGCAGGACATGATGAGGTTACGGCGACAAATTGCACCAAACCAAGCCCTCAAAAGCAATCCAAATGAAATCAAGAGAAACAGAAAACCCCTCATGCCGCATTATTGAATTAATAATGGACTATATCTAAGTAAGTAGACCTGTGGCCTTTGCCAGCGTGACAGTCAACTCAACGTGCTATTATTATGTATGTTGCGTGTGACGAAGGCTGGTAAGGTGGTTAACCACGAGGAAAGGGCAACTCGATGCTTGTATAGACAGTGTTGAGATGCAAGTCACACCTCCAAATCACTTCCCACACTTCAACTACACTCGTCTGTGAGTTTGTAGAAAGCCTTCTCAAACACGCGTAGTGGGGCAACCGGGGAAATATATACAATTAAATATGCATTCATGCAGTACTCACCGCTCCAAATAATACTGTGAAGATCAGAGCAATCATCTTGAGTCTTGCGCTCTGGTTAGATTTCTGTTTGCCACGAATTTTGGCTAGCTACAGTATACTTTTAAATGCGACAAAGTTTGCTTTAATATTTTACTATTTGTTAAAGAGTGAGTCGTGTAAAATAACCATCACCCCAGACGGTCGTCTCATGTAGACTACGTTAAACGATCAAATATCCTCATGCGTTCTGTACTCCTCTGTCGCTTTAGAGTTCCAACAACTGTTGAAAGGGAACAATGATCCAATTTCTCGCCGTGTTTCTCTCTTCAAACCACCCTGCGTAAAAAAACCTGCTTTGCGCTGTTTGTAGTCCACTTGAGCGTGAGTTGTGCCGCGTAATGCTGTGCTACACCCGGTAGTCCGGAGCGCTTTTAGCGAGAAGGCGTTGTGCGTTGTGTCTTCTCTCTTGCAACAGGACGCGTCTCACATGACAGATCCTGCGAGCGAGCGAGCGACCGGCCACCCCACACACACACACACACACACACGCCCCTGACCCAACCAGCAAGCTGCGCGCATTACTAACCAACTTGACACTAGCACCCCAACATTATTAGATTTTTTCCGCACGTCAAGGCGCACCAAACTCAATTTATTCATATCCACTTTTTGTATTGTATTGCTTTTACCAATTCAAGTTATGTTTATGCCCACCGTGGGGTAGGAAATCAACTCTTACGCAACGGTAATATCACAACAACATGAGTTGAGTTTTGCGAGTCGTACGGCACCACCGCCATTAAATACAAGGATACAAAAAAAGATAGCAATGGCACGGCTGGTCTTTATATCATTGGGGGATGGATATTCTGCGAAACGCATTTGAAGTGACACATAATTGTTACTCCGTGTAATGAGAAACACGTAGGCCTCAGCTGCGGGCCATCGACATGAAGCTGAAGGGAATCTGAGACGAGTCTTCACTGCTCCGCTAATTATCCCGGCTAGAAAGCCGATTCTGGCGGTGCGACCGCAACTGCTGTAGGCCTACTGGTAAACTTCGCTCCGGTCTCACGGCAGCTACCCAGCCGGCCACAAGAGGGCAGCAGTGCATCAACTTCCTAGACATTATCAAAGCAACTTCAGCGTTGTCCAACGGATAGGAAGGACTGTCATTCACAAATTGGTCAGTAACAAAAGTCACCTGCAACCACCCCCCTCTAAAGCAGTGTTTCAGTAGGGACTAGTTATTCTTTACCCCGATGTTTGCGGCTCTTTTATATTTCCATTCGGTGATCTGATACACAGTAAACCAATATTTGCGTTCAGTGTCAGTAAACCGATATTAGCATTCAATGGCCTATCCTCTTTGTGCAGTTTTCAGGAAGAAGCCAACAACATCATCAACTACAATAACTACAATAAGTGTGTGTGTGTGTGTGTGTGTGTGTGTGTGTGTGTGTGTGTGTGCATGAGTGAATGTGTGTGTGTGTGTGTGTGTGAGCACGCCCCAGAAGGAGGATGCAACAGGATATGTTTAAAATGGTGGCTCTCGTATTTCGTCTGTGCTCTTGTATAAATGCTCAAGCCTCATCCTGCATCGATCTCCCATACAGAGCCACTGAAGGGGAGCAGTCAGCCATCCCATAATGCCATCACCACCATCTCTCCATCTCTCTTCCTTCCACAGTCCTCCTCCTCTCTCTTTCTCTATCTCTCTCACTCTCTTTCACACACACACAAACACACACTGCCATGCAGTGTTGGCGCTCCATGTCTTTCCCCCGACACACACACACTCACACACACACACACACACACACACACACACACACACACACACACACACACACTCACACACACACACACACACACACACACACACACACACACACTCACACACACACACACACACACACACACACACACACACACACACACACACACACACACACACACTCACACACACACACACACACACACACACACACACACACACTCACACACACACACACACACACACACACACACACACACGCAGCCTTTTCCTCACATAGCGTTTTTTCCCCCGCCTACTAGTCCCCCTAATCCAGATCAGTGTCTGTGTTCTAGACACCCCCTGCAGGATTACTGTATTGGTTTTCAATCCCGTATTGATGATTTGACCATGACCCCCCCACCCCAACGCTGCCTGAGTTGTCTGTGCCGAATGTGGGGGCTTAGACGAGCAGTGGACATCAGTGCTCTGCCTGGTCAATAGACCCTTTCAACAATAAAAACAAAAACAATGCTTGAACGTTCTATTTGGTCCCCAATCTACTTCCTCTGCATTAAGATAACATATGGAATGTTAAAACGGAAGCCTTGTGGGGCCAACTATGATGCTGATAATGGAACTCTCTTGAAAGGGTCAATACTGGACACATGTGGACATTCCCACCATGCTGCCCTGCTGCCTGGGGGTTGAACAGGAGGGACTGGGGGATGGGGTGCGCCAACAGTCCTTGGTCCCTTAAAGGTTGTAGCAGCGATAGCGGAGATACGTCACTTCTGTTGATGTTCAAACAAAACAGAGAGCTCGCCCTCCTCCCCCTCCCCCTCTCCTAAACGCGCATCCCGTCGGTTATTGGTTGAAACACTTTATTTTGGTTTTGAGGGGTTGCCAACCCTTGTTGGTAGCTATTGTTGTTGTGTACAGATCTCGGAGCCTAGGCTGCCTACAGAGACACGTTTTTTTGACGGCCTGCCTATGGGGCAGGCAGCTAGTGGATCAATTAAATGAATGTGATCATTTATGTTTGGGCCTTTTTGGGCCTTTTTTGGGCCTGAAACCTTTAATGCCTCGGGCCAGCAGGGGAGTCTGGGGTGGTGGTATGACCGTTGGCATCTCGGGTGACTGGCGACTCTATTTCATGAAGGAACAGCGTCTGGTAAAAACAGAAATTCTTTAAATAAGGGGGTAGAGATATGCTTTCTTGTCATTTTGGATTCAAGACTTATCTGATACGTGTCAAGTTTGAAAACAC
>NC_055959.1:37318362-37320862 GCF_018492685.1 Alosa sapidissima | reverse complement strand
TTGGCCATCAGATCCTCTTATCAAGCATATAATAAGTGTACAAAATAATTAGTGAGATCCACAAGATGGCCATGATATAATTTTGGGATGGTACTGAGCCCTCTCTACTTTATGTTTGATACTTGAGCATAGACCTTCACCAGAGCTCTGTAAAATGAGTATTTTTTTTGATAGTGCGTAAAGTTCTAGACCTCTGTAAAGTGTGTATTTGTTAGATACTGCGTAGAGTTCCAGAACTTTGTAAAGTGTGTATTTGTTTTGATAGTGCATTGAGTTCTAGAGCTCTGTGAAGTGACTATTTGTTTTGATAGTGCTTATGCCGATAGTGCTTATGCCTTGGTGATTCGTTTTGTCTCTTAGTGAACTCGGAGCTCTTCAGTGATGTCACTTCAGTGTTAAAAATACAAGCTGTTTGCGTTCTATTTGTCAACAAGATGTGTTTGTTAGAAATTGGCTATTGTTAGCAGTTATTACTATAGCCAGTTTGTAATGAAGCATTACACAGTGTTTTACAATCGTCATAGCAACATAGCAACAGATAGAGAATGGACGCTATTGTTTCTACGACTGATTTAATAGGACACAAATCCAACAGAACTGCTAATAAACATAGCATATGCAGCTCACATTTGTGGTTAATGGGCGCAGCCATCTTGGGAATTCCAACTCGTAGTAGCTACTGGAAACTGAACTCGGAGTCCTTAATAACAACATCAAGGACATTATCTTTGCAAGTTCGTAACTCTGGAAATTGACTCACAGAACGACCTCGACAGACAAAAAGAATGCCCCATAAGACCTCTAGAGCTCTGTAAAGTGTGTATATGTGACATTAAGCCAATCATGCTCTCAATAACTGTGTGAGTCATCTTAAAACAAACATCCTTTGTTGTGAAGAGGAAGGTGTCGTTAAAGAATGTGTGCTTTGCTCTAAGCACTTACACTCTGCAGTTCAACCTCTTAGAGCCACACACACACACACACACACACACACACACACACACACACACACACACACACACACACACACACACACACACACACACACACACACACACACACACACACACACACACACACACACACACACACACACACACACACACACACACACACACACACACGGCCTACTGGTTAGTTAGCACTTCGGACTTGTAACCGGAGGGTTGCTGGTTCGAACCCCGACCAGTAGGCACGGCTGAAGTGCCCTTGAGCAAGGCACCTAACCCCTCACTGCTCCCCGAGCGCCGCTGTTGTTGCAGGCAGCTCACTGCGCCGGGCTTAGTGTGTGCTTCACCTCACTGTGTGTTCACTGTGTGCTGAGTGTGTTCCAATAATTCACGGATTGGGATAAATGCAGAGACCAAATTTCCCTCACGGGATCAAAAGAGTATATATACTTATACTTATACACAGACACACACACACACACACGGAAACACACTCCAGTCAAGCCTCACAGAGAGCCATACACTTACACACACACACACTCTCCAATGAAGCCTCTCAAAGAGCCACACACACGTGTACACACATCGAACACACACACAGTCGCTCCAGCGCAGCCACTTAGAGAGGCACCCTAGCAGACAGTCTCAGTCCTCATGTGAACCCTTGAAGCGTCTTGCTCAGTCTCAGCACCCTCTTCTCACCCCCATCTATCACAGGGTGGCAGCACACAAGAGGAGGACGAGTGTGTGTGTGTGTGTGTGTGTGTGTGTGTGTGTGTGTGTGTGTGTGATATTTAGGCCACTTGACTCTGACAAAGAGGGGGGTTATGAACCAGACAATCATCTGCATTCACTGACCCAGTGAGCTGGGAGTCCAACACACACACACACACACACAGTCACACATACCCCAGGCAGTATGGAGTCATGCCTGTGTGACTGCGAACAGGCACTTTACACACACACACACACACACATACACACACACACATACAGACATGCATAAGCAATGTGCAGAGTGATGCACAGGTACACAGGCACGTACTGGTACACTGTATGTGAAAGACACAGACATGCGAGTGTGTTCCTATTTAAACACATTAAAACACACAGTTATTATCATCACACAGACATGCGAGTGTGTTGCTATTTAAACTAGGGCTGTCAATCGAAAAAAATAAATAAATAAATAAAAAAAAGATTAATTAAAAAAATTAATCGAATTAATTACATACTCTGTGATTAATTGATCTAAATTAATCACATATATATTTTGCTGTGAAAGTATTTTAAATATTTAAATTCAAATGAATCATTTAATAATCAGCATTAGTGACATTAAAGTTCAAAAACTCTTTTATTATTATTTTCACTGTTCAAATAATGGCCATAATAATCTATGATATGACCTAATATGCTGAGGAAATCAATTCAAAAGTGGAAGAAGTTTTTTTTTCACATACAAGGCATTTCAGGCCACAGATATAACCTAGGGGACACAATGAAAATAGATTAACACTCCCCTGAATGTCAACACTATTTCTTTGCAT
>NC_055959.1:37308362-37315862 GCF_018492685.1 Alosa sapidissima | reverse complement strand
ACCCCTATGTGTGAAAAAGTTACAGCGCCCCATTGATGCCATCTAATGTCAAAAGGTCAAACTGGTGGCAGGGGTCAAGTGCCTACAGTGATGTCATGGGCTCAGAACTAAAGCCTAACATTTCTGAAGAGCGACAATTAGTGTGTGTGTGTGTGCGCGCGTGTGTGCGTGCGTGCATGCGCCCATGTGTGCGTGCATGCGTGCGTGTGTGTGCGTGCGCATGAATGGTGGCTATAGGTCAAAGATTCATCCATATGAACTGTGTGGCTAGACTTTTAACTAAGACTAAGAAGAGAGAACACATCACCCCTGTGTTGGCTGAACTGCACTGGCTCCCTATTTCCTATAGAATTGATTTTAAGGTTATGTTAATTTATTTTCTATATTTTTGATATGTTGCTGAGTGGATCATAAATGGCCCCAGCAATGAAGAAAAGTGATTGATAATGACTGACTGACTATTATTGTGTTACATGCTTCAAATGTAAAGCACTTTGAGCTGCATTCTGTGTATGAAAGGTGCTATACAAATAAAGCTTATTATTATTATTATTATTATTATTATTATTATTATTATATGGCTTACTAGTTGAATCTGAATCCCTGCCTGTGTGTTTTCAATCAAGCAACAACAACTATCCAACTAAGCCCACTCCCTGTTCAAACCCTTTCTTCTTCCCACAAGACTCCAGCCCCTTGCTTACTATGTTGTGTTGTCAATACCGTGCTTTTACGCCTGGTCACTGGATATGACATCCAGCACTTAGTGCAATTAGCAGCAATAGCTTGACTGTTTCTGCCCTCTAGTGGTATTACCTCATAACTGCAACTTGCAAATAGTGATGGTTCAACATACGCAGTTCTTTGTGATCCCTGAGCTTGCGTGTTCTGTAGCCTAGTAGTTTTAAATGACCTCACCTGCCTGAAAGAAAAAGCTGAGCTGAAAAACTGCTTAAGCCACACCTACGAGCCTGGCACTATACTACAGTGCTGTGGCCACGCCGAGCTGGCGCTATACTACAGTGCTGTGGCCATGCCGAGCATGCTTGAGCCTCCGCTACGTAGACCTGGGCTTTGTGCAAAGTGGAACAGTTCAGACTGTTCTCTCCTTTACAGTATTCAACTGCCGTCTGGCTGGTGTGAACAGATAAGGTCAAACATAGCCTGCATATCTGTGTCTGTCTGTGTCCTTTTTCTCTCCTTGTTCATCTATGTATGCATTTTACAACATACATATACATTATACATACATACAAACATACATACATACATTATATATACATATAACATCATACTCACATAACATACAGTATGCAATTGTATGGACATCCTGTAACTATGATGGTTATCTCCACAATGGGGAGGAAAACAAAACTGCATGCTAAACAGTTTAGTACACCCTCACAAGTCAAGGTAAAGATGTGCTGTAGGTCTAATTGAAATTGATTAAATAAATAAATTGCAATATATAAACAAATCACCCTGAATCTAAACATTATCCAACAAATAAAGCTCTGTCCAGTTTGTCTGAAATGTGAGAAACCTATTCTACTGTTGTTAGTGCTGTTGCACTTACACTGCATTTACATGTATTTCTTTAGCAGACACTGCTATCCATAACGATGTACTCACGTCAATGATATTACAAGGGACTACATTGTCCCAGAGCAATTTGGGGTTAGGTGCCTTGCTCAAGGGTTGCTCAAGGTGGAAGCCAGGAGTTAAACCCACAACTGTTTCAGGCTGTTGCATGCTAGCCTCCATTATTAGCAGCTAACATCCAGGGGTGGACAGCAACTAAGTACATTTACTGGATTACTGTACTTAAGTATGATGTTCGAGTATCTGTACTTTACTTGAGTATTAATATGTTTGGAAACGTGTGATAATATCCTCCATGATCTTGGTGAATTTGGAATGAAATTAGACAATCACCTGACATTCACTACACAAATGACATCATAAGTAAGGGACAGGATGACATTGTGACAGTGCAACCTAACAGTGGCAAAGTTATAAAAGTACACAAAATGTTAATGGACGCAGGGAACTAAACGTCTGTTTAAGTCCTTGTAACCAACCAAAGGATGTACATCCTATTGTTGACAAAATAAACATTACATCGCAACACATTAAAAAGGACAAACACGTTGAATACTTATTTATATATAAGTATACAAATATTTCTGTAGTTCAACTCAGGTAAAATGTTTATTATTGATTATTATTGGAGTAATATTTGACAAGGTATACTTTGACAAAAGTAAAGGTATAGTGTACTTTGTCTACCTCTGCTAACATCTGTAACAGATGTCACATATGCACATATATGGTGATGGCCTCTTTTATCTCTACCCTGTTGTCGACTGTGTGACCTATAAATAGCCTTAACACAACCCAACAGTCCATCAGATAAGGAGTGACAACTGCATCTGTGAGAAGACAAACCTCTACTGAGGAGCACTGCTGCTGCTGTGTCTGCTAAACCACTACACGAGTATTATTAGTGACCACAACAGCTAAACCACTGGATGCTAAACCACTACACGAGTATTATTAGTGACCACAACAGCTAAACCACTGGATGCTAAACCACTACACGAGTATTATTAGTGACCACAACAACGATGAGGGAAAGGACTTCTGGCTATCTAGCTATATACTGTACAGTTCAAACGGAAAGTTTTCAGACCCTAGTTAACTTAGCTAACCTTCGAGTTTTCAACATTTTGTTATGTTTCAGACTCATTTTAAAATAGATTCAATTCTTTTTTTTTTCCTCATCAATCTACACACAATACTCAATACTCCACAAAAAAAGCAGGTATTTGGAGTGTTTTGTAAATGTATAAAAAAAAAAAATGAAAGACTGAAGAATTCCATTTACAGAACAGATCCTTTGTTATGACCCTTGCAATTGAGCTCTGGTACATCCTACTTATCAATGATCCTTGAGATGCTTCTTTGGAACAACCAACAGGCTTCCTAGATCTTGCCACTCAGCCAAACTGAGTAATCCGGGACAGTGGTCATTATGAATGAGATCCGCGGCATCTTTGTGGACATGGGAGAACCCTCACTGACAACAATAAGTGCAGCACTCCACCTTAGTTATTTTTTTGCCGGGAGTTTGCCAAAAAGCACTTGAACGAAGTAAAATCCTCTGGTATTGAACTTTGGCCACAATTTCCAGTGACATGTGTGGAAGAAACCAGGAACTATGCTGCATTGAAGGTTGTCATTCTGTAAGGGTTCTCTCCTTAAACATATGTGCCGCTCCTAATAATGTCCAAGGGATTCATTTAGGCACAGGTGAACTCCAATCAAGTTGTAGAAGCATCTCAAGGACCATTGATAGAAGTAGGATGAACCAGAGCTCAACTGCAAGCGCCATAACATAGGGTCTGAATACTTATGTAAATGAGATTTTTCAATCCTTCATTTTTCATAAATTTACAAAACAGTCCAAACACCTGCTTTTTTGCGGCTTTTTTGTGGAGTATTGTAATATTGTGTGTAGACCTTTAAAACAAATGTGTTGGAAACAACACAAAGTGTGTTGTCCCTATCAGGACATAGAAGAAACTTGTGTTGCTTTCAATGCAAGTTGTGTTATTTTCAACACATATTGTGTAACAAATAACAAAAGCAATGTGTTGGAAACAACACAAAATGTGTTGTCCCTATCTGGATGTGTGTTGTGTTATTTCCAACACATTAATTTTATTGTGTGTAGATTGAGGAGAAAAAATGAATCCATTTTAATGTGGAGAACTTGAAAGAGTCTGAAAACTTTCCAGTTGTACAATATATATCTATATCTATAATTATTACACGGCTCTTCATAATGCTGCAGTTGAATGGGCCTTCCCAACATTTGGAGGTCTGATATTTCTTGATAACGGACCATTGCTAAGTATAACAGACCGCTGTCAAGGAAAATGGGTTTTGAGCTTCTTATTCACATCTTTAATATCACTCCCCAAGTAGTCCGGTCACTTCTTGCAATGTAACTTCGTTCAAAAGTGAAAGCAGATGGTTGATCAGCTGTGGTCTAAAGAATGTTTTATTCAATCTCAGCATGTGTTGCAAACTATTTGTTTCTCAGCAAAAAACACAATGAAACGGTAACAAATAAATGTAAAGAGACATGTCATGTGAAGTTTATTTTTTCATTTAGGCAAGTAGCAGTGTAATAAGCGGGATAATGTATGAAACGGCGCCGCGGTCATTATCGGAAAATAAGTCCCTTCAGGACGAAGCTCCACTGGCGCGTCGGGGTCCTGTTCGCCCTCACAGATTATTCTCCCAATAATGACCGGCGTTATATACATTATCTCCTATATATCAGTATCTACAGGGAAGAAATTGTTTGATTGTGTAAAAAATTAAAACATGCTTTTTTGGGCAAATTATGTGAAAATGAAATATGCCAATTCCTTGAAGCTGGTTTGAAAATCTTGACATCACCGAGTCTCCAGGGCAGCAGATGTACTGTTTGCACAGTAGATGGGAGTTGTGGAATGCTTTATGTTGTTTGTGTTGTATGTGTTTTTTGTATTCTATTTCTTTCATAGTGCATGGAAAAATAGCTGTAGTAATGTAATGTAATAGTCAGATAGCTGACACTCCTCATTAGCCCCAACCATGCATGTGTGTGTGTTGAGGGGTGAGTGGGGGGGGTGGTGTGTCTGTGTGTGTGTGTGTGTGTATGTGTGTGTGTGTGTCTGTGTGTGTGGGCGTGTGTGTGTGTGTGAGTGTGTGTGTTTGTGTATGTGTGGCCGCGTGCACTTGCGTGTGCATATGCGTGCGTGTGTGTGTGTGTGTGTGTGTGTGTGTGTGAGAGAGAGAGGAGGAGGTCAGGTGGGAGGGTCAGTTGTTAGAAACACGGGGTCTTTTTAGCAGAGAGAATTTTCCCTGTCGGAGCAAACCCTGAACACACACACACATGCACACACACACACACACACACACACCAGTGCTGGCAGCTCAGCGTTCTTCATCCTTCACCTCACCTGAGGACACTCTCTGGAACATCTGCTTCCAGGTAAGAGCACTGGTAGCCTCTGTGGTCAGAATCACCTGGTGTGTGTGCAGTGACGAGGAGGACCCAGCAGGTGGGTCATACACACACATAACAATGCTTACGGTAACAATGTAACGGCGCAGAGACACCAGCTGTCCATTAGTCTGTCTTGGTAAACATGTGATAGCACAGAGAGAGGGGATTATTGCTTCATAGCCTTGTGTTGCCTGTGTTGTCCTTTGGAACAATTACATTCCAAACTATGAAATAGTTTTTGTTGACCACTTGACCCTGTAGAACAGAATTCTCTTATCTGTGCCAGAAAGAGGATGAACATCAGGACGCGTACATGAACTTGAAAACGTTTAGAAATGAGAGTTCTGGTGCAAACTACGCTGCAGTTCCTATCACGTTATTACAGGATGAGAGATTAATGCAGAAATAACAGATTTCTTTACTTTGTGTGTGTGTGTGTGTGTGTGTGTGTGTGTGTGTACGTGTGTGTGTGTGTGGTGTACGTGTGTGTGTGTGTGTGTGTGTGTGTGTGTGTGTGTGTGTGTGTGTGTGTGTACGTGTGTGTGTGTGTGTGTGTGTGTGTGTGTACGTGTGTGTGTGTGTGTGTGTGTGTGTGGTGTACGTGTGTGTGTGTGTGTGTGTGTGTGTGTGTGTGTGTGCATACGTGTGGATTTGTGACAATTCCATGTATTTTGCAGTGTGTTTTCTTTCTGAGAGACTGGAGTGTAGATTACAGCTCCTGGAGGCCCTGAGTAGGAGAGTGGAGAGTGGAGAGTGGCCCTCCCAGATAAGAACCGCCACGGTCAGATAATGGAGAGAGGGACAGAGAGGGACAGAGAAGGTGGACAAGAAAGAGAGAGAATATGAAAGAGATGAGAATAGATACATTTTGTCATCTTGTTGTTCTACATGCAATATGTCACCTGAGGTACATGTATATTTTTCCCGCCATCCTACCTGTTTTTGATGACTTGATCTTCTAGGTCATGCGTAAGGTCTCCTGACCGTCCTGATTGTCACCAATGGCAGACGAGTTGTCCTGTGGGAAGGTGAATGGACAGATATATATATATATACATCTGCTTTGGACGTTTACATGTGGTGGTTATTACTGATAAGAGATGGGATGAGCTTCTTTTACATATTCTTTTCTCTTTTTCTCACTCTCTCTCTCTCTCTCTCCCTCACATTCACTCTCTACCTGTCTCTCTTGATCAGGTGGAAGTGACAACATTTGATGAAGAAGACATATCTCTTTACTTTCCCCTCACACAGTGAGTACAGCATTGCCAAAACACCTCGCTTCCTCCCTGTCTCTCTCTCTCTCTCTCCCTCTCTCTCCCTGTCTGTCTCTCTCTCCCTCTCTCTCTCTCTCTCTCCCTGTCTCTCTCTCTGTCTCTCTGTCTTTCTCTCTCTCTCTCTCTCTCGTTTGCCCTTCTCTTGCTCTGTTCCTCTGTTGTGTGAGAGCCAACAAGAGAAACAAACGCAGGTAACAGATCACTTCTCCTGGTGACAGGTCAGTCTCAAACGCAGGTAACAGATCACTTCTCCTGGTGACAGGTCAGTCTCAAACGCAGGTAACAGATCACTTCTGGTGACAGGTCAGTCTCAAACGCAGGTAAAAGATCACTTCTCCTGGTGACAGGTCAGTCTCAAACGCAGGTAACAGATCACTTCTCCTGGTGACAGGTCAGTCTCAAACGCAGGTAACAGATCACTTCTCCTGGTGACAGGTCAGTCTCAAACGCAGCCTCAGTGGAGCCTTGGACACACTGGCCACAACAAACAGCTGTGCAGTGGTGCACACTCACACTAATACGTCATCAGTACACCAGTACACCGCAATCTGTAGGCCATTTAGGCATCACTTTAGCTTGAATAGGACTGCACTCATTCTATGGCAGTAAAGTTCACCTCACCCTCCCTTAGCATTATTCTTACTGGATAGGTATATTAGGTGAGAGAAGAGAGAGAGAGAGAGAGAGAGAGAGAGGCTCAGAGAAAGATGACTGCTATGTGCAGGTATAGATTATCTGCAACAAACACATGCTGCCCCTGCTGTGATAAACATGACAGTAAGATGTGTAGTCATGAAAAAACTGATAGCCTATGGAAAGACAGAAATGGTACTAAGAGGTCAAAATAAATAACTAAATCATGGCCACGTCGTAAGCATTTACATAGGTGCATTTTTACATTAACCATAAAGGCTTGGCATTTTCTTTTCTGTTTTGCTGCTCACAGTTCTTTTGCTGAGCTTTGCTTAGAAGTAACCTCAGAATGTAAAACAAAAGCAAGACATGCAATAACTAAAAATGGGAGCAAAAAATTTAATTTAGCAAATTTCTGAACTCCTAGCACCATCACTGCAGAGGGGCTGATGATAAGTGAGCTAGCTAAGTGCTAACTGGTGATGAGTGACGTTAGTAGATCCTGTAAGACATGCTGAGTGGCGTTAG